>NC_080169.1:103674977-103749977 GCF_950295315.1 Erinaceus europaeus
GAGGAGTGTGGACTCCAGCTTCCAGGAACTCAGGCCACATGACTGCATCTTGGGAGAAGAGGATGGGGGTGGGGGCGTGTCTGCAGGGTCCCGGGTTCACCCAGGTAGCAGGGACAGTGTGAGTCCTGACAGGCTGGCTGTTGTCTTGCCTTTTTTTAGGAGGACCTGGGCTGCTCTCATAGCTTTTTAAAAAGATTTATTTACTTTTATTTGTTGATTTATTTTGGACAAAGACAGAAAGACATCAGGAGAGGAGGAGGGAGATATTGAAGGAGATGGAGAGATGCCTGCAGCATTGTTTCACCACTCAGGAATCCCTCCCAACTGCACAATTGGGGACGGGAGACTTGAACTAGATCCTCTAACACTATGATGTGATAGATCGATAGGAACATATATACATACACACATACATACATGCATACATGCATACATACATACATACATACACACATGCACACATACATACATACCTAGCAGGTACCCACCAGGAAGATAGCTCAGAGAGTATATCTGATTCCTTGCACATGGGATTGGGATCAAGATTTAACTCCCAGTACTGTGGATGCCAGAACTGAGCAGTGCTCTGATCTCTACCTCTCTCTCATTAAATAAATAATTCCTAAATAAATAAATACATGGGGGGGAGTCAGGCAGTAGCATATCTGGTAGTGCACATATTGCCATGCTCAAAGACACAGGTTCAAGCCCCTGGTACCTACCTGCAGGGGGGGAGAAGCTTCACTAGAGTTTCACAAGAAGTGAAGCAGTGCCCGCAGGTGTCTCCCTTTCTTCCCCCACCCCCACCCCAATTCTCTCTTGATTTCCCACAGTCTCTAGTCATGAAGTGAATAATAATATTAAATAAATAGCATCAGAAAACACACCCCAGTGTCTGTGCTTGGCTAAGAGCATGTAGATCATATACCTAAGCCACTTTGACCTTCCTGCCCTCCCTCAGCCCCAGCTCCTTCCTCTAGCAGCACAGACTTCCTGTGTCAGCCCTAGAACCTCCTAAAATAGTCCATGCCCTGTGCCCGGGTCATAGATATCAAGGTCAAGGCCAAGCTCTACCACAATATGACCCTGAGCAGGGTGTCTATCCCTTTTGCCACTTATTTCATTTTTTTTAGTTTTCTTTTTTCTTTTTATATATCTATTTATTTTCCCTTTTGTTGCCCTTGTTGGTTTTTTATCATTGTTGTAGTTATTGTTGTTGTTGATGATGTTGTTACCGTTAGATAGGACAGACAGAAATGGAGAGAGGAGGGGAAGGTAGAGAGGGGGAGAGAGAGAGAGAGAGAGAGAGTGACACCTGCAGACCTGCTTCACCGCCTGTGAAGCGACTGCCCTGCAGGTGCAGAGCTGGGGGCTCGAACCGGGATTTTCCACTGGTACTTGCACTTTGCACCACGTGCGCTTAACCCTCTGCACTACTGCAGACCCCCCCCCCTTTTGCCACTTATTGCTTCAGTTCCCTCACCTGCAAAATGGAGTTTCTAAGCCTTTCTATCTGCTGAGAAGAAGGCAGCCCAGGGCTCCTTCTCTAGGCTTCACTGCTGCAAAACCTTCCCGCTATTTGCCTGCAAACCCGTGGTGCATTCTGAAGGCTGATCCTGAAGGTGCTTCCTGGGACCCTGATAAGTTTCTTGTCCTACAAAAGGGCCTATGTACTCAGCAAGGTGCCCCTCCCCCAGGAGCCAAATGCTCCCGCAAAAAAAAAAAAGTCAAAACAGGAGGCCCCCCAAGGAGTGCTGGCATGGGTTCTATGAGGCTGTCTCTGTGGCAGGCTGTGGGAGCCTCACCTCTGCTCTGTCCTTTTCATGGAGCCAGTGAGCCAAAGCCATCCTCCCAGGCTGGCCTACTTTGGGAACCAGGGCTCTGGAGACACAGGGCAGAGGGTGAGGGGGACCTTAGACCAATTATATATAAATCAGTCCTGCAGCTCCCACCACGCCCACTGCCATAAATGGCTTGAAAAGCTCAGTCCCTTTTGACCCACCAGGCTCAGGGCTCCAGGATTAATGAGCGTCAGCTGCAGAGAAGCTAGTGGGGACAGATGCCAACCTAATGAGCAGGGCGGCCCCGGAGTGGGTGGGGCCTATGAGCAGGTGCCATTGTCATGCTGCCCCTTCTGTGGAGTGTCACTTTGAAAGGCAGGGCTGTTGTCATCAAGGGGCATCTCATTAGCCCACCTCAGAGGGTGTCACAGGAGAGGTTCTAAAGACCATCTTCAGAGATGAGGGACTCTGAGGACACACACCCCCAACCCCTCCTCTCAGGAGGTGGTCACCAGGTTCCCTCAGTCAGGCCATTTGGTTTGGGGGTTGGAGAAAGGTTTAACCCAATCCCCCACTCCCTGTTATATCTACTGGCCCTCCTCCTGGACCTTCTGTTGCTTCAGCATCTAACTTCTAGCAAGCTTCCTTCCTCTTTCTTTCTTTCTTTCTTTCCTTCTCTTTTCTTTTTTTTTTTTACCAAAGCACTGCTCATCTCTGGCTTATGGTGGGGCAGGGGATTGAACGGGGGACTTTGGAGTCTCAGGCACAAGAATGCCTTTGCATAACCATAATGCTATCTATGCTATTTATCCCATGCCCAATTCTAGCAATTTCTCTCAGTCACCTTTCCCAAATATATGCCTACACATTTGCTCTCAGTTTACACAAGCATCTAGCCTTTTGCTGGTCACTAAAGGAACACATTCCAGCTCCCACTAGACTGTTAATCAAAAATATGGGTCCTGCGGTGACTGATGAGAAACACAGGATAGGGGCTGGGGTGGTGGCACACCCGGCAGAGCACACAAGTTACCGTGTATGAGGACCTGTGTGCAAGTACCTGGTCCCTTTCTGCAGGGTGTGTGTGGGGGGGGGCTCTTCCTAAGCTGTGGTGCAATATTGCAGGCATCCCCTCCCTCTCTCTTTCTCTTGTTTTCATTCTCCCTCTTCATAACTCTCTGTTTCAAGCCCTTTAGCAAAAGGAAAGAAAGGGAGAGGGGAGGGTTAAGGCCACCAAGAATGGTTGCATCATGCAGGCACAAAACCATAGTGATAACCGTAGTGACAGAAGAGGAAAAGGGGAAAAAAGATGCATGGCTAACCATTATAATGATCAACCAATGACTGAGTACCTATTTTTGCACCAGACACTCCTGAGTTTCTTTCTGTGTACTGACGTCTTTAATGGCATGTACTTTAGTAATACTATGAAAGAGAGACACTGAGTGAAAAGGATTCAGCTTCATTTAGGCAACCAATCTAGGGGAAGCAGAGAAGGGAAAGATGCTATGGATGAACTGGAGAGATGGAGAAAAAAAAATTCTAAGATGATGGCAAGGACCACACAGGACTTAGTGGAGTATAGGAAGAATGTTCCAGAAGCTGGATAAGGCAGGCCCCGACCATGAGGAACACATGTTTCCTGAAGGGCACCTGTAGACTTGAGTCCTCAGTGGCTTGAGGACCACAATGTTTAATGAAAATCAACTTCGAAAGGTGTTTTTGGGATGGCAATTCAAGATCAGGGTTTTATCTCTGATGAAAGAGGCCTCCTCCTCTGTGGCTTCCTTTTTTTTTTTTTCTGTTTCTATCTGGGGTAAGATTTCTTCAGTGAAGTTTACACAGTGAGCTGTACAGATCTTAAGCACACCCTTTGATGAGCTTCTGACAAATATATTTGCCTAACACCCCAGTCGAGATCTAGAATACTTCCGCAGGGCAGGAAGAAGAAGAAGGTGACTTTTAAAATCCGATTGCTCAGAACCTACAGCTGCTGGGCATTTGTGAATTGGAATAAATCAGGATGATCAGCTTCTTTTCTTGCATGATTCCAATCCACCTCCCATCCCAGTAGAGAAAAAAATTAAAAATCAAACCACATCAAGAGAAATAAAAATGCTCAGTGAGTGTGTTGCTCATCTCCGTGTCCCCAGAACCTGGCTTGACATGTGACCCAGAGCAGATGATCCATGTGTGTTTTTTACGTAAGGAAAGAAACGAAAAGAAAAATCCTCCATCTCCCAGAAAAAAACTCACAGAGCCCACTCACATCCAGGTCTCCCTATGACACTGACAAACAGGAATCCTCACTGTCCACACCCTGGAGGGTCCCTAGTAGGACCCCAGAAAATTCCCAAATTGAGGTATTTTCCTTCTGCCCCTCTCCCACTCCAAGTTCAAGAGGACTCCTCTAAAGTCTCGAATTCCAGAATATGGAACAACAAAAAGATACAGCTTTAGGGATACTTGTCCAGTCCCCTAAGTAGACTGGTAGATGTTGTCTAAGGCAAAAATGTCTCCAGCTTCAGACTCCCCCACTCCTCGACCCCAGCGGGCAGCCCACTCCTTTCCAGCTTTCAGGCAAAAAGTATCACCCAGGGAGTCGGGCTGTAGCGCAGCGGGTTAAGCGCAGGTGGCGCAAAGCACAAGGACCAGCATAAAGATCCCGGTTCGAATCCCGGCTCCCCACCTGCAAGAGAGTCGCTTCACAGGCGGTGAAGCAGGTCTGCAGGTGTCTGTCTTTCTCTCCTCCTCTCTGTCTTCCCCTCCTCTCTCCATTTCTCTCTGTCCTATCCAACAACGATGACAACAATAACTACAACAATAAAACAACAAGGGCAACAAAAGGGAATAAATAAATAAAATAAATTTTAAAAAAGTATCACCCAACCTCCAGGCAAAGGAGTAGCCTTCAGATGGGTCATTCATATGCATGTGCTTCCCAGCCTTGTCAGCACCACTACTCGCCAAGGCTCTCGTCCTCTGGGTCCCCAGGAAAACTCCCTGCACAGCTTGCTGAGATTCAGGCTTCTCAACAGCATTGCAGTCAGATTATTTCTTGCTCGTGGTATCGCACAAAGAGGGGGGAAATAATGCTGAACATTCTGTTCGTGGGAGAGAAAATAGCAGCAGAAAACTGTCACATTGTTTGGTCTATTTTCAATCCCATCCCTGAGCCCTGGAAATAGCGATTGGTGCAAGTGGGCCAGAGGACGACTCCGGAAAACCTCACATGCACATTCCAACTTGGGGCATCAGGAATACAAGGAGAGAGCAGAGGAGAGAAAGAGAGAGAGAGAGAGAGAGAGAGAGAGAGAGAGAGAGAGACTGCGTGTAGCTGATAGATCACAAAGCATGGGGGCTTCGGCTGTGGAGTCCATGGCGAGAAAAGGAACACTAGTTCAGGAGAGCTATACATCAGTAATGCCTGATGTCCTGTATGCATGAGAGGAGTCAGTTGAGGATCAAGGGTTCTCAACCTCGGTCTCAGTTGGAGACTGCCTAGGAACACTGAAGCAGAAAGCTGTCCAAAAAAAAAAAAAAACAACAGGGCCACCAATCTAAGCCTGTGAAAATTCAGTTCACATCTAAAGGACACATCTACAGGCTCCTGTGCATGTAAAAGTATTGGCATCTGGCACCAAAGGTGGCTCAGAGGGCAGAGCCTATGTCTTCCCCTGCACATGGCACTAGGTTTTGTCCAGCATCACACAGGACATCCAGGGACAGCACCCACTGGGGAGCTCCATGGAGGGTGGAGCAGTGCTTTGGTGTCTCGCTTTCTTTATGAGGATAGAGTAAAAAAAGTCAGGTCAGGAGGTAGCTAGAAGTATTATGCATTCTCAAGACCCTCAGTCCATTCCCTAGCACTGATTAAAAACCAAACCAAAACAAACAACAACAACAACAAAACCTGCCAGGCTGCAGCTGTGAATAGCTACTAATATCCAGTATTTATATAGAGAGTATATAGGGTGTTACAGTAAATACCTACCCAGTGACCAAACAAGGAGAGCAATGTTGTTTGCTTGAGCTGGACAACTCAATGCTCTTTGTTTTATTGGAAATGAAACCAGCACTGAGGTTGTGTTAAAAAGTGTTGGTGATCACAGTGTCAACTAAAACTTTATTAAGAAACCTACTTTCAAATGCAGTACACAATGAAAAGCAATTGTTTTTCTTTTTAAATGATTTTTGTCAATTCTCCCCACAAAAAACATCTTGTGGGTGTGGGGGGTGGAGTAAAAGATAGATAGGCTAGCATGGGGGTGCCTCTTCCTGGGCGTGTACTCTCTGGGTTGGACAGAACTTGACTGGAGCCAGCCTGGGCTGCTACTCACTCAGCAATGCAAAAGAGATGAGTCAGGAACCAAACACCTGGTGCGAGGCAATGCAATACCTTTATTGATCAGAGAGCCAAGGCTTTTAAAAGACAGACCCGGAAGTGGCAAGTCAGAAATGGAAATAGCTAGGAAAGGGGCAGAGAAAGGCAAAATGCGTTGGAAAGGTAGGAACTTCCTTAGCAACTGTTGGGAGGACTATTCACCTGTCACAAATTTATGCTTGTTATTCTCTCATTGTCAAGGAGTTCCATGCTGCCTCCAAGTAAGGAAAAGCCTTTGTTTATTAATTATCTTAATTAGTTATACTTGTTGCTCAACCTCTTAGAAGCAAAAGTGAAGTTACTGGGATATACCTTATTTCCAAAACTCTTATTCAGCAGTCCAAAGTGGTACTTTAGACATTAGACACCTGGGCCCAAACCCAAGATCCTCACTTAAAAACAATTTGGTATTTATTAGAAAATATGCTTAATCTTTCTGAGCTTCTGTTACTCATCTTGTAAAACGTACATGTATCCTGCATATGCTTTGAGGAGAGAATAATACAACAATGCATTCTACCAGAAAAAAAGTAAGTTTTAACTGGTAGGATTAATACTGCCCTGGAGGCAGGGAGGTCTTGAGGGTAGAAAGAAGATAGATCAAAGGAATGGAATAGGTGGGGATCTTTCAGGCAAAACAGTGATTATATAGATAGGCCATAGTATCAGGAATGCAGGGTGCTTTATGAGCCCTGCCAAGCTCAACCACATCCTCACAATTTCCTGACACGAACCCAAGGGGAAGTTTTCTCAAGTGGTAGAGTGGCACTGTGGTGTCTCTCCCCTCTCTCTCCTCTCCTCTTTCTTGGTTTCTATGTGTGATCAAAAGGAGGGAACATGTCCATGCAAGCATAATGATGTGTAGAAAAAAAAAAAAAAAAAAGGAGAACTCCAAATGAATCGTTTCAGTGGATTGTCCTAATATCCATTTCCCATTCGTGCAATTGTACTGAAGTTACACTAAGATTTCACCAAGGGTGGGGAGTGGATGAAGGGTACACATTCACAGTAATTTCAAAAAAGATTTTTTTTTTATTTGACAGGACAGAGAGAAATTGAGAGGGAAGGGAAAATAGAGAAAGAGAGACATCTACAGCACTGTTTCACCACTCCTGAAGCTTCCCTGCTGCAGGTGGAGGCTGGGGAGGTTGAACCTGGGTCTTTGAGCATAGCAAGGTATGTGGTTAACTGGGTGAGCCACCACTACCCAGCCTCCCAAAACAGAACATTTTTAAGTAGTGCTGCCAGGGTCTGACTGAAGGGTGTGGGGTGCAGTCACTGCCTAGGAGTTCTAAGTGATTCTGTGAGCACCCAAAGCTGAGAAGCTGAGCTCCAGAACTGGTTGAGAAGAGAAGATGAACTGGTGAAATCAGCTGGCAGCACTTCTATGTCAAATATTCATTTAATTGCTGTTGAATAGCCAAATAAGTGAACAGCTGAACTCAGCAAACTTCACAAGCTCCATGCTGTAGTTGTTCCAGACATTCAGGGTAAATATAGGTATATAGTGTGTATATGTATTTATATGTATAAATACATATATTGTACTTTATAGAGAATATATTATATATTCTAAAGCTCTTCCCCCCTCAGATGTAACAAATAAGATGAATCCTTTTTTTTAAAACTTTATTTTATTTTACTTGATAAGATATAAAGAAATTGAGGGGTTGGATGGTAGCACACCTGGTTGAGTACATGTTATTATGTGAAAGGACCCAGGTTCGAGCCTCTGGTCCTCACCTGCAGGGAGAAAGCTTTGCCTGTGGTAAAGCAAGTCTGCAGGTGTCTCTCTGTTTCCCTCCCTCTCTGTCTCCCCCTTCTTTCTCGATTTCTGGTTGTCTCTATCCAATAAATACAAATTTTTTTTAAGAAGATAGAAATAAATTGAAAGAAAATAGTGACAGAGAGGTAGAGAGACAGAGAGACACTTGCAGCACTGCTTCACCACTCCTGAAGGTTTCCCCCTGCAGATGGGGGTCTGGGGGCTTGAACGTAGTAACACATATACTTGAACTTGGTAACACTTGCACTTCACCAGGTATGCCACCACCCAGCCCCCAAATGAATACCTTTAATAATAAACTGGCCCTGACTTCAGGCAGGTAGAGCCATTGCTCACTCAGCTACCTGAGTCAGCTTTAAAGTCTGGCAACTTGCCAGGAATATTTGTCAGCAGAAAGATAGTCCTCTAGGATATACTGCTATTTCTCAAAGAAGCAAGAGGTGAAGAAATGGACACGGCTTCTGAACACAGTATACTCCATGGGTATGAAAGTACCGACCTCCTCACGACTCACAAACCCTCGTCAGGATATACTCCGAGCTGACCTTGAACAGGCAAAACAACAGCAACAACAAAAACAAACAAAAAACCACAGAACTCTGACACCAGGGCACCCAAGCTAACACATTCAATGCTGAGATTCCCAGAGTGGTCGCTTTCTCGGTGTCTTTATTTTTAAATTGCTACCAGGGTTATTGTTGGGGACTCAGTGCCAGTATTACAAATCCACTGCTCCCAGCACCCTTTTTTTTTCTCTCTCTCTTTTTTTTTTCTCCTTTCTACTTCATTTGATAGAACAGAGACAAAGTGAGAGGGGAGGGGGAATAGAGAATGAAAGAGAAAGGGGCTGGGTGGTGGTGCACCTGGTTGAGCACACATGTTACCATGCACAAACAGCCGGGTTTGAGCCTCCAGTCCCCACCCGAAGGGTCAAAACTTCACAAGTGTTGCCGGTAGGTCTCTCTTCCTCTCTATCAGCCCCATCCCTCTTGATTTCTGTCTATATCAAAGAAATAAAGATAATACCAAAAAAATTTTAAGAAAGAGAGAGAAACCTGCTTCACAGCTTGTCAAGAATCCCTCCTGCAGGTAGGAAGCAGAGGTTTGAACCCTGGTCCTTGTACATGGTAATAAGCATGCTCAACCAGATGTGCCACTGTCCAGCCCACTCTTTATTCTTGTTTTCTATGCATGTTTGATCACTTGTTTCCAAGATCACTTGTTTCACAGAAAACCCAAGATAAAAAAATTAAATTGGCGAGGAGACAGCAATGGTGATAACAGAGTCAGATTCGACAACTGGGGGGTGGGGGGGGGTGGAGTCAGAAATCTACAAGCAGCAGATGCTGCTATTGGAGGCAGCCGCCCTGAGTTTAAATCCTGACACCATATAGGCTGGAATGATATCCCATCTCTCTCTCCCTCTCTCTCTCTCTCTCTCTCTCTCTCTCTCTCATCCATCAATTGGTCAATCAATAGTAGAATATATATATACACAAAGCAATTCATAAAATGTAATTTGGGGGGTTCATCTGATAGAGAATGACCACCTTATTGAGATGGTGAGGTTACAGGTGGAGAAAGAGCTGTAAGATGGGGAAACCCACACCGCTGGGGAAATAGCTCAACTGACAGAACACAGGACTGACGTGCAAGAGGTTTCTGGTTCTAATCACCCCACAGTCACTTGTACCACACTGGTGCTTTGGCTGTTCTGGTCTCCCTCTCCCTCTCCCTCTCCCTCTGCCTCTGCCTCTCCCTCTCCTCCTCCTCCTCTTCCTCCTCCTCCTCCTCCTCCTCCTCCTCCTCCTCCTCCTCCTCCTTCTTCTTCTTCTTCTTCTTCTTCTTCTTCTTCTTCTTCTTCTCTCTTTCTCTCTGTCTCTCTCCTTGCCTCTCTCTCTCTTGCAAAATGCTGTGTGTTTCTTATGAAATAAAGAAAATGATGTCCAATCCCACAGGGCAGAGGTAGGGGCTGAGTAGATAGAGTACACACCTTCCATGCATGAGGTCCTGAGTCCAAACCTCAGCACTAAGGAAAAAGACAAGGAGACTTTTGTGAATGAAAGAGAGGAGCTTTGGTCAGGAGAATATGAAATAAAAACCAGGCTGGAGATGTGGCTCTGTGGTATAACACATGTGTGAGACCCTGAGTCTGAGCTCAAGCACCACATTAAAAAAAAAAAAAAGCATTCAAGCTGGGCTGAGCAGTGGTACACCTGGTTAAACACACATAGTACAAAGTACAAGGACCTGCACAAGGATCTGGGTTCAAGCCCCCAGCAGCTTCCCACCTCCGGGGGGGCGGAGCTTTGTAAGCAGCAGCAAAGCAGGTCTGCAGGTATCCATCTTTCTCCCTGTCTATCTCCCCCCCTCTCAATTTCTCTCTGCTCTATCCAATAAAACAGAAAAAGTGGCCACTAGGAGCAGTGGACTCAAAGGACTACACCAAGCCCCAGAAATAACTCTGGAGGCAAAACAACAAGAACAAAAACATTTAAGTTAAAGTTTGAAAAGCACTGTAGTGCACTGTGCTCGTTGTAAATGCATCTGACTCTTGGGCATGGGTGGTCAGGGGTATAGTGCTACAGAGCCAGCTGGTTGGCCTTTCTGATCCCAGAATTCCCTCTGCCAAGAACCTTGCTTTCTCCCCCACAGCTTTCTCCCCCACAGCACCCACCACACCCAGCTTTCTCCCCCACAGCACCCACCATAGCCATTCCAGGCAGTACACAAGGCTGATCTAGAGAAGCATTTCCTGCCTCAGGACCAACGCAGCATCTCCTGTCTGCTTGATCAGATGCTGTAATGCTGTGTGTCCTTGACCTGGACTGAGTCCTGCTGTTCCCCTCCCCTGGATGCATCTACCCTCTGTGGAGCTGGGGAGGAGGTGCTTGGTAGCACAGCAGAACTACTTAGGTGACCCAATGCCACTGACAGCAGTCAGAGCTCTCCCCCATCTTAGTGCTGACTCAGGGCACCTCCTGGACCAGCTGCATGTCTGCTCTATCACAGAGAAGGGGTGATAGCAGGGGGCAGGCAGGTTGGGAAGCACCCCTCCCTGCTTGCATCCTGGGGTCCAGCACTCAAGGGAAGATGAGAGAAGACTGGCCTCGCAGAGTGAACATTCTCCAGGTCCCTGCCTCAACTTCAGAGGGAGGCTTCCCACCCCACCCGCCAGGGATGGCAGAGAGAAAGGAGGGGGGGGGGCATTGTCCGACCATTCAGGAGCTGGGTATCCAGACATCTCTCTCCAGCATGCTTCCATCCAAAGAGAAATCAGGCAGGAAATGGGGCTTGGGGGTATGGAGATTCAGGGAACTCCTGGAGGTGGCAGTAAGTGAAAGCATTCACCCAAACCAGGCAGGCAGGGGAGGGGAGAGGAAGGGTAGTGGACATTCTCTTGTTTTAATGGTGGCCAAACATCTCAGGGTGGAAGGTCCCTCCAGCATGCCTCTTGTGGCTCCAAGGCACAAAAACAAAAGGAGCTCAGCTTCCCCAGAGCCCCACCCTATTAGGGAAAGAGAGAGGCAGGCTGGGAGTATGGATCGACCAGTCAACGCCCATGTTCAGCAGGGAAGCAATTACAGAAGCCAGACCTTCTACCTTCTGCATCCCACAACGACCTTGGGTCCATACTCCCAGAGGGATAAAGAATAGGAAAGCTATCAGGGGAGAGGATGGGATATGGAATTCTGGTGGTGGGAATTGTGTGAAGTTGTACCCCTCTTATCCTATGGTTTTGTTAATGTCTCCTTTTTTAAAAATAAATAAAAAAAATTAAAAAAAACAAACAGAAAACAAAAGGTATGGCCCTCACTGAAACTTGCCCAGGATCTTGCTTATGCACCAGGTCAGCTGTTTTCTCCACAGCGGCCTCAATTTTAATGGAACTTCTTTTCTGTTTTATTTTTATTTATTTTTATCTTTTTCTCATGACTACCAGACTTACTGCTGGGGCTTGGTGCCTGCACAGCAAATCCACTGCTTCCGATGGTCATTTTTTTCCTTTGTTTACTTCCTTTTATAGTTTTCTTTTAAATTTTAAAATATTCATTTATTGGATAGCGATAGGGAGAAATTGAGGGGCGGGGGGGGGGGGGAGAGTCAGAGAGATACCTGCAGCCCTGTTTCACCACTCATGAAGCTTTCCCCTTGTAGGTAGGGACCAGGGGCTTTCTATTTTGTGTGATAAGACAGAGAGAAACAAAGAGGGAAGGGGAGAGAGAGACACCTGCAGACTTGCTTCACCACTTCTGAAGCTCCCCCCTTGCAGGTAGGGAGCAAGGGCTTGAACTTAGGGTCCTTGCACATGGTAACAGGTGGACCACTGCCTGGCCCCCTCTTTATTCTAATTTTATATACACATTTGGTCACCTATTTCCAAACTCAGAAGGAAAAATAAAAGATTAAATTTCCAAGGATGGGGTGGGCCTGGAGCCAGGATTTGGGGTGGCACACCTGGTTAAGTACACACATTACCATTTTCGAGGACCTGGGTTTGAGCTCCCACTCCCTGCCTGCAGAGGGGAAATGTCCATGAATGGTGAAGCAGTTCTACAGGTGTCTATCTTTTCCCCTCTCTATCTCAATTTCTCTCTATCCTATCTAAAAAAGAGTGAAAGAAAAAAAATGAATGAAAAAAAAAAAGCCACCAGGAAAAAAAATGGCTGCCAGAAATGGTGGATTTGCAGTGCCTACGAAAGAGATAGATAATGCAGGTATGCAACCACCAGCCTCAGTGGGGACTTCTGCCCCCTTCTGGTTCTCGTTCTGCCTTCTCTTTCAGCTCCTGATCCTGCCTGCTGCTTCTCATGAAATGGGATGGCAGCCCCTCTGTGACAATGCACGTCAGGTTACCTTCCTTCAGGCTGACATGTGGAGGTGGGTGATTCCACAGTTCTGCCTGGCATGACCCTTGAAAGTCCCAGAAAGCATCCTCCAAAGAGTTCTTCCCCTTGAGCTACAGGACACTCACCCAGAACTTCATCACCGAATGCTGTGTGTGGGGGCGGAGGGGTGTGGGGGGAGTCAGGGAGCCTGTCCCCTTCCTCAAAGCGTATGAAGGAGCTGAGTGAGAACTCTGCTTTTATAAGGAGGCTCCAGGCAGGTCCCCCGGCAGATGACAAAAATCAAGACAGATGGCCACACGTTATTAACTGGGGTCTCACAGATCTGGAATCAGAGACAAGGGGGTAGTCACACAGTCCAGGGAAGCAGTGGAGAAGTGGAGTAAACAGTTCCACTGTCTGAGGAAGTTCCTAAACTAACAAGGTGACACTGAATTACTGAACTACCCCGTGCTCTCTCTTGCCCTTATTTTGGGTCTACTTTGATACTTACTATGTGCTGATGATTCCATGAAAGCAGATAGAAATAAAAGGCCCCTGCTCACCTCATCCAGACACGGATTTTGCAGGTGAGAAGAGCAAAACCAGGGAAGCTGGTGGCTCTGTGAAGTTGCACAGATTCCAGGACAGGGTAGAAGGCAGTGACCTCTGTCCCCAAACCCAGCATCCTATGTGGTTTCTCCAGGGACAAGCATTAACAGCTGGTCCCCAATACCCTGGTGTTTACCTCTCAGCATGAAAGGCTAACAGAGACCCAGGAGGAAAAGGGGCAGGTAGGTGCTGATTATCAGGAGAGAATCCAATGACCATCATGTCCCCTGCAGAGTGCTGGGGAAGGGACAGGGTGGGGTGGAGAAACAGCTGCATTTATAGCCCTGGATTTGTGGCCCTGAAGATATCCAGGCTCTCATTTCTTCCCAGTGGCCTTGCCTGCCAGGCCTGTCTGTCAGAAGTGGGGGGAGGGGGGGGCTCATGATCACAGCTGGCCTGCTCTCTGAGCCCTGGGGGAATGGCCTCACCCTCAGTGCCCCCACCAATCCTCCTTCCTCCCAACCCCCAGGACTAGGAGGGAATGTGAACAGCAGGGCTCACGAGGGTTGGTACAGTTCATCGGAGAGGCCAGATGAGCCCCCCTGGTGATTTTCACAGGACAGGGTATCCATCCCATCTTCTGTGTGAACCATGTGTTTATGAGTGCATTGATTCCCAACTCCGGTTTCCTGCGGGGCTGGAGATGTCTCACACTAGAGCACACACACGTGCCCCCTCACACACGGTCTGCTAGGGCCTTACAGGCCAGTACACTCCCAGGAAGCTGACACCCCTGGGGCCACATGTCTGGAACCACACAGTTCTTCTCACAGGCGAGTTGCCCCCCCCCCCCCAGCCGAGTAAATATACACTTAATCTTTGAATCCTGTATAGTCTACAGAACTATAGCTTTTATATTCATAGAGATACAGACTGTGATGATAAGGTACTTATACAGTTATCAGTCATCCCAAGGATTATCTTAATAACGTTCTGTTCTCTAGCCTATTTTAGAGTGAAAACACCAAATACAACATATACAAGGGCTGGGAGACAGCTCATCTGGTAAAGTTCATTTTTTTAGATTTTTTTCAAAATTATATTTATTTTATTTATTGGCTACACAGCCAGAAATCGAGGGGAAGGGAGTGACAGAGAGGGAGACAGACAGAGAGACACCTGCAACACTGCTTCACCACTTGCAAAGGATTCGCCCTGCAAGTGGGGGTGGGGCTCACACTCCACTCCGGTCCTTGGCTCATTGTAACGTTATAACCATGTGCACCAGCACCCAGCCCCTTAGCTCATACTTTCTGTTTTGGTTGACATCAGGATTATTTCTGGGGCTCAGTGCCTGCAATATGACCTCATTGTTCCCATCTTTTTTTGTCCTCTAGATAGGTGAGAGAGAGAGAGAGGGGGAGAGACAGAGAGACACTCCAGCACTGCTCTACTGCCCATGAAGCTTCTCCCTTGCATGGACGCAGCCATATAGTGGACCAGGGTTTGAAACAGCTCCTTCCAAGTGGTATACATGTGAGCCACCTGCCAGTCCCTGGGTACACGCTTTCACATGCACAGGGACTTAGGTTCGAGCTCCCTATCACTGTATAGGAGCACTCACCAGCACTGGGAATCGTCTAAGTGGTACTGTGGTGTCTCTCCTCTCCCTGTATCTATTTCCCTCTCTGTCTCTTACCCTCTCTCCCTTTTTGAGAGAAATAGAGTCCACCAGGAGTGGAGGAGTCGGGCAGTACTGAAGACTTGGTGGTAAATCCTAGTAGGAAACCATTTTTTTAAAGAAACTTCTATCTACCTACAAAATGGAGGACCCTCAAACTCTCCATCTGCACTATTCCAGCCTTTGGGTCCATGATTGTTCAACAGTTTGTTTGGCTTTGTATGTTAACTCTCTTTTCAGCCACCAGGTTCCAGATGCCAGCATGATGCCAAACAGACTTCCCTGGACAGACAATCCCACCAATGTATCCTGGAGCTCTGCTTCCCCAGAGCCCTACCCCACTGGGGAAAGAGAGAGACAGGCTGGGAGTATGGATTGACCTGTCAACACCCATGTTCAGCAGAGAAGCAATTACAAATATCAGACCACCAACTTTCTGCATCCCATAAGGATCTTGGGTCCATATTCCTAGAGGGTTAAAGAATAGGAAAGCTATCAGGCGAGGGGGTGGGATACAGAGTTCTGGTGGTGGGAATTGTGTGGAGTTGTACCCCTCTTATGATATGGTTTAGTCAATGTTTCCTTTTTATAAATAAAAAATTAAAAGAAACTTCAAGGGTCCAGGGGATGGCACACCTGGTTGAGCACACATGTTACAATGTGCAAGGACCCAGGTTCAAGACCCCCAGCTCCCACCTGCAGGGGGAAAACTTTAGGAGTGGTGAAGCAGTACTGCAGGTATCTCTGTCTCTCTCCCTTTCTGTTACCCTTTCCCTCTCAACTACTTGCTGTCTCTGTCAAATAAATTAATTAATTAAAATAATAAAAGAAGAATTTTAAAAAGAAACTTCAGAAAGAGCTATATCACATGCCAAAGGAGAATAGATTGACATTTTAGATTGTCCAAAGGGTTTGCAGCAATGAGGAAGCTGTTAGTACTTAAGCTGGGTACTTAAGTTAGTACTTAAGTCAGAAGCTAGGTGCACTTGACTTTCATTGATCAGGGGAAGCTGCTCCAAGTCTGCTGCACTTGGATTGCTTTTTTATTCTCAAGGCCATCAGTGTCTCTCTCTTTCTGGGTCTGGAGTGTGGGCATCACCTTGAGGAGTGGTAGGCAGGACCAAGCAGATGGGGGTAATTCTTGGCTTTTTATGGTGGCTTTGGGACTTGGCTGAATTTTTCAGAAATGTCCTAGGAACCTGCTTCTTCACATCCCCTTCTCCACTGCCCCATGGCTGCACTTGAACTTGGAATGCTGAGCTTTTTCAAATCGGAGGTGAGGACTGTCTGCCCCATCAACAAAGGCTTCATTCAATCTCATAACTTTCTAGCATGGCCACAAAGTAGAACAATGCTTTAGAAAAAAAAAAAAAAAAAACAATTCCATCACAGATAGCCCATCATGAACACACATCTGCCCTCTGACCTAGAAACACCAGTTCCGGGATGCTCGCCAAAGGAAATAGTCTGAAATAACAAGGATTTAGAAACATTTGGGGGAGGAGTGAAAGTAAGGAAAGACCTGTGTGCTCGCTCATTTTCATATTAACATTATTTGTAATTTGAAAACGAGGAGCAACTTAAATGTGAAACAGTGGGGCGGGGCTAGATGAGTAAATTATGAAGTCTTTATGATCTAATATTCAGCACCTGCTTGAAATTATGTTTGTGAAGACTTTACAGCAAGGAGGAATTACTTCAGTTACAAGGTTTCAGTGGATGAACTGGAAAGAAAATCATATTTTGAGTGCAGGGCAGTGGTGCATCCTGTTGAGTGCACATGTTACCATGCACAGGGACCCAGGTTCAAGTCCCACCTTTTCTCCTGACCTGCAGGAGGGACACTTCAGGAGTGGTGAAACAGGTCTCAGATGTGTATCTATCTCCCTTTCCCTCTCAATTTCTCTCTTTCCCATCAAATAAGATAGGAAAAAAGAAAGAAAGAAAAAAGGCCACTGGGAGTGGTGGATTCATAGTGCCAGTGGTAGCACTGGTGGCAGTAAAAAGGGGAGAGAGAAAGAAAAAGAGAAAGATCATATTTATACATGAATATATATGTATATATATTTATATATGTTGGATATGTCATAACCATACACACATACATATGTGAGAGTTCATTACTTTATTTCACACATACATATGAAAAATAACCCAGAAAAGTGAAAGGAGATATTAACAATGATTCTGAGTTACTGACACTCTGGGTACTCTGGGTATTGTGTCTTTACTTTTAGATTATTCATAAATTCCTTTTTATTTTTAAACATTTTACTACTTATTTATTTATGTGAATAGATATGAGAGAATTTGAGAGGGAAAGGGGAAACAGAGAGGGAGAGAAAAAGTGAGACACCTACAGCAGTGCTTCACCACTTGTAAATCTTCCCTCCTGCAAGTGGGGACTGGGAGCTTGAACCTAGGTCCTTGGGCATGGTAATGCATGTGCTCAACCAGGTGTGTCACATCCCAGGTATAGCAGGTTCTTGACTCATACATTCCCATTTTTCAAGTGAATAATCTTCTGTATAAATTTAGTGCTTTATTCATATAACAGAGAGGGATGGAGGAAGGGATGGAGGAGAGATAGGTAGATAGATAGATAGATAGATAGATAGATAGATAGATAGATAGATAGATGATAGATAGATAGATAGAGAATAGCACTGAAGCTTCTTTCGTTATGGTGGAGGCTGGGCTCAAATCTGAATCTCACATATTGCAAACTAGCACACTATCCAAGTGAGTTATTTTGCTGGCCCATAAACAGTGATTTTTTTTCCCCTTAATTTTCTGTTATTTATTTTTAAAGAGACATAGAATCCTAAAAAGGAGGGGAAAATAGAAAAAGAGAAAGACACCTGTAACACTGTTTCAACACTTCTGAAACTTGTCCCCTACTGGTGGGGGTGGGGCTTGAACCCAGGTCCTTGAGTATTATAACATGTTGTGTTCGAAGAAATGCTTCACCAGCTAGTCTCTAAAATTGAATGTTTTCACTATGCACACTACTACGGAAGGTCTAGTCACTTTTGCCCTACTTCTACAGGTGATTGGGTGGGGGGAACTTATGGAATCCAAACCTCTCTCATGTATCTCTCTAATTCCCACTCTGCTCTGACATTCAACACATTGAAATATCACCCCTAGAAGAAGAAGAAGAAGAAGAAGAAGAAGAAGAAGAAGAAGAAGAAGAAGAAGAAGAAGAAGAAGAAGAAGAAGAAGAAGAAGAAGAAGACTTCAAAAGGGGCCCCAGAAGTGGCACAATCTCACAAGGAAAAATACTATAGTCACACCAGTACACGGGAGACTTGGACGGGTCTTCTGGAAGACACAGCTCTCTTTTTACAGCCTGAGGAGGAGCATGCTGACATGATGGGCTTGGGTTTGCACATCTGGAGCCAAATGCCCCCAGGCAGGGGGTGGCCACAGCTTCAAGGTGAAGCCAGGCAACCAGGCAGTGAACTGAGGGGAGGCAAGATTATAGGGTCTGCCCCCATGGGGTCTGGTGGGGCTGGTCTCCACAGCCTACTTAGGGACAACAGGACAAACCTCTCACACCGCATAGGGGTTCCCCTAGAATCTCTGGTGCCCAGACATCTCCCCTTGAAAACATGTCACAGGCGAGTGTTTTTTGTCTGTTTGGGACAGGTTAGTTGTAGCCTCCTTCCTCCCAGAGGGTGTGATTATCTTGTGTCTGTTTCCTCTATGACATTACCTTGTCACCTCCTGGAATCCATCCCTCTCATAACTGCTCAGAACCGGGGAGGGGGGAGTATCCAAAATGGGATGGGAGCACAGGAAAGAGCGGAATCAAGTCATAAAGGTCCTCTTCTTTTGCTTAACTGGCAGGTTCACTGAACATGAGGTCTCAGGTCACCCCCCCCACCACCATCTGTCACATGGACAGCTGAGGACAGATGCCCAGCACAGTCTTTTCCCTCGGTAAGACTGGCGCCTCCATTCTAATCCAGACAGAAGAACTGAGGCAAGGCTATTCTTTGCTCGCAGTAGATAGGAAATAAGTTCAGAGGGTGGAGAACAGAATCTTATGGGGGAGATTAGGGCAAGTGTGCTGCCATTTATTTTATTCTATATTATTATTATTATTATTATTATTATTTGTTGGTATGCATGAGACCCCTTCTGTTTCATTGGTTTAATACCCCCTGCTTAACACTGTATTCTATTTACATAACCACTTCATTCTATTTACATAACCGCTGTTAACAAGCACCACCCTCCCTCCAGGGCATTGGTTCAATCCCCACTGGTTCATGATATGTTTTTGCTCTGCGCCCTCTCCTTGTCATACCCTGATTTTCACCAGTCACTTTTCTCTCCACCCTCTCTATGTCACATCCTGTTTCCACCCTACTTGGCAAGTATATATAAAGACATCATTGTGAGTTTTAGAGTACCTTGAGTTTAGCTTAGCTCGGCTTAGATTGTGCTGCATCCTGCATGAATAAAGAGATACTGCCTACAGCTCAACCGTGAGTCCCTGGTCGTCTGTTACCCGCCCGTGAAGCCAGCCCGGCAAAAACAACATAGCCCGTCAAAAACAACAACAACAACAACAATTATTATTATTATTATTACCAGCAGGGTTATCACTGGGACTCGGTGGCTATATGACTCTTTTTTTTTTTCTTGATGGGGAGGAGAAAGAGAGAAAAGGGAAACACTTGTAATCCTGTTTCACCCCTCATGAAACTTTGCCTCTGCTGGTGGGGACTAGGGACTTGAACCCAGGTCTTTGTGCATAGTGATGTGTGTTATTATCTATAAGGTTAATATCCACCCAGATCCAGTGCTGACTTTTAAAATAATAATCCAGTGTCTTTCTGAGCTGCTCCCCAGCCCCCAAGCCTTACCTGCCCTTAAGCTCCCAGAAGGAAAAGACCATCATCACCTTTAACTTCTGCTCATCTCCACCAGGAGGTACAGAAAGTGCCAGAAACCCTCCCAGGACTCCAGGACTTTCCCACTTTGTCAGTCCAACCATCTGTCTGTCCATCTCCTCTCTGATGGACAGGGAGTCCCCACATGATTCAAATCCACAGATATGAGCCCCAAGAGGCAGCAGACAAAGAGGCAAAGCCCAGTCCACAGTGACCTCCTGGAGCAAAATCTCTAGTGCCTTGGCCAAACCCCCTCAGCCCCCAATCATGTGTGCCTGTGAAAGGATCTGGCTGCTGTGGAGTGCAAGGAAGTGTTTAGAAATGAGAGGGGGGTGGTGCAGGAATGAACCTGAACTCATTTGTTTTCACTTGAGTGTATTCAGATCTGGCAGAGTAAAAAGGACATTTAGCTTCTAATTAATCAGTTGATCCACTTTTCCAAACAGCTTTCTCATCTATCTCAAAGCTCTCCCAGGACTGGATGTATTATATTTCTGCACAAGTTAAGCAAACCCCCCCACCACCACCCTGCAGCCCCTATGGTGGGACAGCACCCACCAATCAGATCGCATGGAGCTGGTGCATTACTAACCCCACCCACACCCCAGCCTCCTCAGCCCCCACCCCTCTCCTGCTTTTTCCATGAAATCCCTCCATCACCAACTACTTCTGATGCTTATTTGACAAGACAATCCACAACAAAGGACGTTTTATGATCTTGGCTCTCAGCCCCAAATCTATCTCCAATTGAAATTGCTTTCAATTGCCTGACCCCAAAGGACCCAGAAGGTAAGAACCAGCTTGCTTTGGCAATAGATACAATTTGTGGTTACTGGTGACACTTCCATTTTGCCAATGCCAACTCACAGGGCTCTATGTCCCTGATTGCAAGCTTATGTTGCAGGCCAAGGTAGGAGTCTATGTGTCCTGTTTATGGTTCCATCACCTTCACAAACACAATGTGTCAATCAGACAAGAAGAAATCTGAAAATGCTGGCATCAGATCCTCTGCCATGCTTCCCTTCTGCACATTACACTCCTCCACACCACCTTGACATAACATTTCATAGCACAGATCTTCCAGAAGTTTCCTCTCTTGATTACATAGAACTTTATGCTTAGAGAATGAAGGTTCCCTAATGCTACCCAAGGACCACATCCCTGGAGCATATTCACCATACCAAACATTTTTTGAAATGTTCTAGACTCTTTCTATCTTTCCAAACTCAACCAATACCCACTTTTGTAAGGCGCTTTTTTTTTGGGGGGGGGGGTGCTCTGAATTCGCATTCGCTCAGAGATCCCCCCAACATACACACCAAGTAGAACTGCTTCAGACACTGTTAAGAAAGTTCATTATTCTTCCTTTGTTCATGACTAACAGTTTATCACCCTTTGGAGTTCAGAATGAATGTGACTGCCTTCCCCCATTCCAAGCAGACCTGCCAAGCTTGATCTTTCTTGACTCCCAGTACCCTGTGTGTGTCTTTCAAAGCCCTTCCACCTATGTGTCATGATCCTATGGCTTTATCTGCTTGTTTATATCATGTTTCTTTCCATCTCAGCTCAGCTCCATTTGTGCAATGATTGAATGCATGAATGGACTATAGGGGTCGGTGAAATCTCCTGACACCTGAGCACCAGATATACTCCCCATGTTGGGGACATACCACTCAGCAAGGCAGATGGCCCCATGGACCTTACTGTCTTGCAGACAGAGCCCCCACCGCCACCATCACCACCTAGAAAGGAAGCTGGTGCTGAGCAAAGGAGGTTTAGAGACAGGCAGGGGGAGGGGATGGCATCTCACATGCTGAAAGCTAAATCCCGTATAAATATCACACTGAATCTATTAGTGCTGCCTGCACAGAGGGCAATTGCTTTTTCATATAATAAGATCTTCCTTGGAGGCGATTAGGAGGCACTGATAAGGATCAGGTGACATGTTGAGGTTTTGCAGGTGGATTAATTTCTGTTTACACAAAGAGGCTGGCGATGTGGGGGGAGTTCTTGGCTTTCAGGGAGAAGGTGGAGCTGAGGGCCTTGGGAGAAAGAAGCCTGACCTGAGTTCTCTGAGCTGCTGTCTGCTGTCCTAGGGAGAATGTGGCAAGCATTGCTTGCTGTTGCTCTCAGAGCGAGCTGGGAAGAAAACTGCAATCTGGACAACCTCAGGCAAAATCCAACAAAATGTAAGCTCTCCTCCTCTCCCCCAAATCTCAGGGTTGGCATCAAAAGGTAGGCTTTGTTTTCTTTTGTGGCATGGGGACCTCAAGTATATGTAACTACTGATCCTCAGAGAGCAAAGGTTGGGGGGAACTATAGATCCCTAGGGAGCAAAGCCACCTGACGGATGAAAGTTTCTTGGGAGAACCCTTCGGAATACTTTATGAAAAGTCCTCAGATAAAAATGGAATTTCTGGGGAGGTAACACAGTGGATTAAGCGCATGTGGCACAAAGCACAAAGACTGGCATAAGGATCCTGGTTTGAGCCCCTGGCTCTCCACCTGCGGGGGTGGGGGGTCGCTTCACAAGCAGTGAAGCAGGTCTGCAGGTATCTCTCTCTCCCCCTCTGTCTTCCCCTCCTCTCTTGATTTCTCTGTCCTACCCAACAACCAACAACAATGACATCAATAACAATAATAATAACCACAAAAACAATAAAACAACAAGGGCAACAAAAGGGAAAAAATAGCCTCCAGGAGCAATGGATTCATGGTGCAAGCACCAAGCCCCAGAAATAACCCTGGGGCCAAAAAAGGGGGGGAATTACCTTATGACCCAGAAATACCACTCTTAGAGATTTAGCTAAAGGACATGAGAACACTAATTTGAAAAGACCTATACATTCTTATGTTTATAGGTGCATTCTTCATAATAACCCAATGAGTGGAAGTAACCTAAATACCCATCAAGGGATGACTAGATAGAGTCACAGGATGTAGTTTCAATCGAATAGTATACTGCAATTAAAAAAGATAGTATTGTCTCCTATGGGATAAAAATAGATGGACCTGGTAGTGATTGTGCTTAGTGAAGTAAGTAAGAAGGTGAAAGAAAATTACAAGATGGCTTCACTCAAGTGTGGCATGTGGAGAGCTGAAACACATGAACTTGAGAAAAAAAAAAAAAAACGAGGCGGAGAAGGAGTAGCAAACTGTTGCTAAGACTTTGTGAGAACAACTGTTATCACTGGGATTGAGGGGTGAGGACATGGGACTGTGGGAGTGAGTGCTGCATAGAATAAGCCCTGTAGCCTTACAGTCTTGGAAGTCACTATGAAAAGACTAATAGAAAGTTGTTAAAAAGTACCTCAAGAGTGAGGGTGAGGGACGGAGGGAAACAAAGAGAGAAAGTGTGCTGTTATTGCACACCTCTTCCCAGGTGCTGTAATGTCTCTCCCTCTTTCTCTCTTAACTCTATCTCTCCATCTGAAAAGCAATTCATCCTGGGAATCGTGAAGTCATAAATGCATAAGGCCCCAGCTATGGGCTGGGGAGAGGGGGAATAAACTTGTGGTGGCCCAGGAGGTGACACAGTGGCTGAAATGTTGGACTAAGAACATGAGGTCCCGAGTTCAAATCCCAGCATGTTGCACAGCCAGAATGATATTCTAGTTGATTCTCTTTTGCGCTTACTCTCTCTCTCTCTCTCTCTGTCTCTCTGTCTCTCTCTCTCCTCTTCCAACCCCATTAATATACAAATCTTTTGTAAAACATTTGCTGCCAAGGTCAGATTTAACTCTCTTATAGATGCACAGAGCATACTTAAAGAATTGCCAGGTTGCAAGGAAATTCTAGAAAGTTCTAGGTTCTTCCTATTTTATTTCCTTTGTTGGGGGAATTAATGTTTTACAGTCGACAGTAAATACAATAGTTTGTACATTTCTCAGTTTTCCGCATTACGATAGAACCCCCACTAGGTCCTCTGTCATCCTTTTTCAGAACCTGTACTTCCCCCCACCTCCCGCCACCGCCCCAACCCCAGAGTCTTTGACTTTGGTGCAATACACCAACTCCAGGCCAGGTTCTGCTTAGTATTTTATCTTCTGATCTTGTTTTTCAGCTTCTGCCTGTGAATGCGGTTCTTCCTATTTGTAATATAACTAGGCACACAAATGTCTTGACATCCCCATGAGATGATATATTTATTATATTTGTTATTTTTTGTTAATTGTTTGTTTCAAGACTGTAAGATTACAATGTATAACAGTTCCACACCACACCTACCACCAAAGTTCTGTGTTCCCGCAATCCCTCTTTACAAAGATAACCACCATATATCTTGTAAGTCTTATAAGTTTGCTTGTGTCTCGTTTGTTTGGATTTATTTATTTTTTTTGCAAGTTCATGAAAATCAAATCTCTAGATTCCACATATGAGTGAAACCGACTGGTAACTGTCTTTCATCTCAACTTATTTCACTACTAAGCATAATCACTTCCAGTACCATCTATGTTGCCCCAAAGGACACAAATGCACAAATGATATAATATCTTAAAACATATTTGCCTCTCTCTCACCCCATATCAACCGCCTACCTAAAAAAAAATTCACAACCCCATTTAAGACAAGCAACCAGTAATGGGAAGCATGCAGACAGGCCACATCCAGCCCCCAGTCTCCTCCTTACACTTGGAGCCCCTCCTCCAATTATAGCAAATGCAGGTCCCCTCCCTTCCACTGGTCAGGTCTGCGCATGAATGGATTCACATATGTCACAATTTGGGGGAGGCACTGAGACACATGTGCCTGGCTAGACATCCATCCCAGTCAGCTAAGCCTGCAGGGGTTTGTAAAGGAAAGGCCCCAGTTGCTATAATGGCGACAACCTTGTAAGGACATGAGTCCAAGTTCATTAAGAGACTTTGTACCAATGAACCCTGTTGCCGTGGTGATTAATAATCATAATAGACAGTGTGCTGGAGGGCTTCCCAGTCATGCCTCCCAGGACATGGTTCTGGTATCCCCTCTCTCTCCATCAGTGAATAATGCTCTGGCTTATTGGAAACTCTCTGTTCATTTTTTATGGCTTCAATTAAGTGATAGGGAAGAATCTATCATGTAACCTTCTTGCTGTACCACTAAAGAGGGAAAAATATTTATCAAACCCCAAACCATCAGTTAAAAGACTGTGGTGAACCGAACAGGAGGCTGAGGGTGGCAGCAAGGTGACTGAAGAAGCAGAGAGAAAATAAAATACCCTGGACAAGAGTCATACTGTCCTTAAAGTATCTGTTCATTTCACAAAGCGGTCAGGCTGCCCTTTCTCTTCACCTCACATCACATATACCCAAATGGAAGATTTCACCAAGTATCACAGTCTTGCTAAAATGCTGGTAACTCAACAGGTAAAATGTGACAGAGAGAGAGAGAGAGAGAGAGAGAGAGAGAGAGAAAGAAAGATTCTGGTGGGAGAAGTCCTCATCATGAGAGAAAGAGGACTAGGCAACGCTACAGTGTGCATAAAAAAATAAAAAATAAAAAAAACCCTTGCATGGTGCTATAATGAATGATGCTACCTCCCTAGTTCTACAATGTTTATGACAGCATGGCTCCCCATGGAAAACTCTCCATACTCCTTGAGAACTTCACAACCCCTGTATTGCTAAGGGAGCCAAAGGACTCATTTTCTGACTGTAACTGGATTCTCTCCAACCCCAATGACAACAAACCCTTTTCCCAGATCACTTCCTCAGAATCCACAGCCTCCCATCCTTGACCCAAGTCTGACCCTTAACCTCACCCTGACCTCTGCCCCTGCAGCCTTCTTGGTAAGATGAGCTGTCTGTTATTCTGTCCTTTAAATTATTCACACCCTAATCTTGGCCACTGACATTAATCTTTCATTTGCTAGTTAGATATCTGATTCCTAGGAATGGATTGACGGATGTCTCCAGGGAGATCAAATAGTGTGAAGCTTAGGTCCAAAAGGAGTCAGAAGCCTGCAGAGCAACAAGGGTCTACCTGGAATTAAAGGGGTCACCACCCTGCTCCTCATCACCCAAAGAAGGAGGAGTAGCCAGAGACAAGAACCGCATCTGTGCAGAAGAATGAAATCCAGCTGTACCTCTGTAAGGAGTGTGTGTGTGTGTGTGTGTGTGTGTGTGTGTGTGTGTGTGTGTGTGTGTATGTGTGTGTGTGTGCGTGCGCGCGCGCGCTTGTGTGTGTCATATGGGCAATGGTATCTCAGCTCACATTTGGGGAGGTGAGGTTAGGAGACTGGTCTCTAGCCTGGTAAAGGGGACAGAAAGAGCAGGAAAGCAGGTAGGTGGGCAAAGATGAGGGACATCTAATATCAAGGAGGTTCATGTAATCTCCAGATATATGTTGCCATCTCCACGTGCTAAGTAGTGACAGTGAAAGTCAGATTTTTGGTCCTCAAGACATGCATCTAATAGAAGAGAGGAAATGGAAGTATATATGTCCTCCTTTCTGCCATCTCCTCCCCCTCCTCATTCTCAGCTAACAGTTGCAAAACACCAGGAGTTGTGTTAATTCTCAGTTAATACCCACAGCGATCCTGGTATTGTTCAAGGTCCTCATTTGACTACTGAGAAAACCAAGGTCTGAAGGATTTAAGAAAACTGTCCACAGTCCTGCAAAAAAAGTGAGTGGACTGGGAGGATTTGGGTTAAGGAAACTTGACTACAGATACCAATCTTTACTTCTTTGTTTATTGGATAGAGACAGAGAAACCAAGTGGAAAAGGGAAGATAGGGAAAGGGAAAGGGAAAGGGCAAGGGAGGGAGGGAGAGAGAGAGAGAATCCTGCAGCACTGCTTCACCACTTGTGAAGCTTCCCCTCCATCTTGCATTCTTGCATGTGGTAACTAAGGGCCTGAACCCTGGCACTTGTGCATGATAATATGTGCATTCAACCATCTGGCCCCCAGATACAAGTCTTTTAATCAATGGTTTATGAATATCACAGTGATCAAAGAGCACGGAGAAAGGAAGAACCTAAAGTTATTCAGTAAGTATCTAGCTACATGCATTAAAGAAGTTTAGATAAAATTGAAGATCCAGGACCTCAGCCACACTAGTCACATTTCAAGATTCTATGTGGCCAGTGGTTGCCACATTGTCCAGTATAGACGTAAATACTTCCATCAGCACCAGAAGTTCTGTTGGACAGCACTGGGTTAAATGACACAACTAGATGTTGGCCAAAAGGAGCACCCTTCAGGAAAATCAGCTGGAGGAATGACTTCATTGACATTTTGCCAGTCACATCTAGAAAGGAAAATAAATGTGGCAACAAGGAAAGAGAAGAGCAGAGGGCAGTGAGGCCAATCAATAGGTTGGTGTCATTAACAAGTGAGACTTTACTCAATGTCACAGAAAGAACTTGAGGATTCACAAGTCTAACCCCTTTCTATGACAAATGAGATGAAAGATCACTAGGAGGACAAGGTTTCCTGGTCACATGATTAGTTCTGATCAAGGTTCCTTGTCTTCCATCCAGCATGGCATCCTAGGTCCTTCCCACCATCTTCTTCTTGATCCCTTGAGATGTGTATCTGAGGAGATTTGCACAAGATCTGATACTATGTTTTATGTTTTCATTGTGATTAGTAATTGTAATTACCTTAATGATGCATCTCTCCTTCTTGTGATCCACAAGGCTATCTAAGAATGGGAAGCTGGGAATGTTTTATAAAAGATGACTACTGAAAAGATAAATGGTGGACTGGCAAAATAGTTCACCTGCTTGGTCATGTGTTCAGCCCAGGTCCTGGCTTGGCCTAAAATGCACCGGAGCAAGTTCCAGTGCTGTGTTTTGTTTTTTTCCCCCCTCTTCCACTACCTCTCTGTCTCTCTAGCTCGCTCTCTCTGAAAGAAATATATAACACAGAGAAGTGAAGTCTCAACAAGGAAAAACAGAAAGAAAGGAGGGGGAGAGAGAGAGAGGGAAAGAGAAAGTGAAATGGCAAACCCTGAGCTTAAGAAAAGGTCAAGGAAGAATCTGTTCTTTGTCTCTCAAGTATCGATTAGGGCATACTATGATCAAACTAAATACTTTTTTAACTCATTTTTTTAATATTTATTTTTTTCACCACTCCCAACATCAAAGGTCTGTGTCCCCACTCCCAACCCCATAGATAAACACTATAGCTCTCCCACAGTCTTAGATAAAGGTTTACATTTTGCTTTTTCATATTCATATACTCAATTCTCTATATTCCATACATGAGTGAAACCATTCTGTAATTGTCCTTCACCTCCTTAATTGCTTCACTGAAAATAATCTTCTCCAGTTCCATCCACTTTAGCCCAGAGGACATAATATCATCTATTTTATTGCTGCATAATACTCTGTTGAGCATTTTCCCATAACTTTTTTTATCTAGTCATTTGCCAAGGGCATTTTGATTGTTTCCAGGTTTTTGCTATTGTGAATAAAGCTGCTATAAACATGGGGTTGCACACACCCCTTCAAATCAGTGTTATTATATCTTTTGGGTATATGCCTAGTAGTGGAATTGCTGGATCATATGTTATTTCCATTTGTATTTGTTTAAGGATTCTCCATACTGTTCTCCATAGCATTGTACCAGTTTGCATTCCCACCAGCAGTGTAATAAAGTTCCTCCCTTTTCACATCATCTCCAACACTTCTCTCATTTTAAATAAATACTTTTCAAACAAACCACTGAGTGCTTGGTGAGTTGGTTAGATACATGGGGAGTTATCTGGTTAGGCTGGTTGGTTAGTTGACTGGATAGATATTTGATTGTGTGGATGGATAGTTTGGTTGGTTGATTTATTGGTTGGATGGGTGGTTGAATGAATGATATCTATATAGGTTTATTTATGTAGGATGGAGACAGAGAGAAATTGAGATGGAAAAGGGAGACAGAGAAGGAGATAAAGAAGGAGAAAGACAATTGCATCACTGCTTCACCACTCATGAATTTTTCTCCTTTGCAGGTGGGGGCTGGGGACTTGAACAGAGATACTTGCACAGTGTAATGTGTGAGTTCAGCCAGGTTTACCACCACACAGTCCATCTAGGTAGCTTTTAACCTCCTATGAGCTGTTGCCACACACAGATACTCATCCATGCATAGGTGCTTCTCTATAAGCTACTGAAAGAGGAAAACATCACCAATGTAAAACAGTTTTAGTGGCAATTCAGAATCCAGTACTAAAAAAGCATTTCATATTTATGATACCAAGACAAAAAGGAACTGAAAGTCTCTGCAAATGAATCTTTCTGGACACTGTTCTACTTGCACTAGAAGCTCACAGGTACTCTTTTAGGCTAACTTTATGACAACAGGGACCCCTGCTTTTTTCTGGCCTTGAAGGTCATGACTGTATGATATCAATTAATTCTAACATCTCACTTACTGACCAGGACTAAATGGGATCCTGATAGTGGAGGTGAGATGTCAAAATGGCCCTAGTCTAGAGGCTCAGAAGCAGTATTCCTCCATGGCCAGGGAACCATGTTCACTCACTCCCTTCTCCAGAGGGCCTGTGCTGGGAGCTGGAGCTGCCTCTTTCATGTTTCCCCATCCTGCCTCCTTGATTTCCCCTTAAACTACACACCCAGCCATCTAAATTATGAAATTGTTTTTTTTTTTTAGACAAAATTAGAAATCTCAGGATATAGCCTTTGCCTGGTAGATAAGGAATGAGGTAATGCTTTTGCTTACAAATTCCTTGAGGGCAGAGATTTTATTTCTCTACAGTTAAAATTTGAATTCTTGGTGTGTCGGGAAAAAAAGCTGGTATATAATAATAAAAAGCCAGTATAATGGATGGATGAATAAATTTGTGAGATGGAATGAGAGAGACAGGGATATACTGGGAGAGATAGAAGGGAGTAGAAAAGAGAGGGAAAGGGAAGGGTGATGGAGGAGAGGGGCAGAGGAGAGAGGGGAGGGGGAGGGAGTGAGGGAGGAGAGGAGAGGGGAGAGGAGGAGAGGAGAGGGGAGAGGAGGAGAAAAGAGGGGATGGGGAGGGGAGGGGAGGGGATAGGAGGGGAGGGGAGGGGAGGGGAGGGGAGAGGAAAACCAGTTACTCTAACTCACACCTAGTCGGTCATTATTTCATGCCCAGAAAATGTGGCTTTCTCCCTGACCCTTGGGTCTTTGTTCTTTCCTTGTCATGTCTCCCACTTATTGCCTGAGTTCTGAGGCAACACAGTTGTTGTTTGTTTTTTTTTAATTTTTATTTATAAAAAGGAAACATTGACCAAAACTATAGGTTAAGAAGAATACAAATTCCACACAATTCCCACCACCAGAACTCTCCCTTGATAGTTTTTCTATGAATGTTTGATAACCAACCTGTAATCTCTCTCTTCCTTGGCCATTAGAGTTTTATGTTTGTTAGACAAAATTCCCCTAATCCACTCTTTAAGACTCTGAGCTGACTGTACATTAGAGATCTCAAGCACTGACTTTTTGATTATCTGTAGAAATACAACCAATCACCTCTGCCCTCAGATACCTGGGTCCTCACTCCACACTTCAGCAGCCTTATAACCATAACCAGCATGTACCCCCTCAACTACACACACACACACACACACACACACACACACACACACACACACACACACACTGCTAATGTGACTTCTGTGTATTTTACCTTGTTTAAAAAAAAAAGTCTACACTTCTTTCTTAGGGTTCCAAAATGCCCTAAAAATAAAATGATTTCCATACTATTGTCAGAGTTCATTCATCCTGTCCCAACCCCTTGGATTACAACTTTACATCCTTGGGATCCTTACCTAGCAATTGTTCCTGATTTATAGGATGGTGCAATCTATCTTTGCCCATGGCATGATGGTCAAAAGTCCCTTGTTAAAAAATAGCTCCTGGACCTTCTAGATGTTTGCCAACCAAGACAGACACAACCCATCTTAGTGTTTAAGAATGTCAACTTTAGACAAAAGATGTTGTATCCTAATGACCTTGTCCAGCCGGATGTTGATGGCCTTTAAGAAGAACACCTATGGTTGACAACTTTGAAAACTTGAAGCTTGCCTAAGCACTCAGGTTCAAAATCTCGTTATTTGAAAAATCAACAGATCATGGAACATGGCTGAAAGAAAGAAAAAGAGATCAGGTAGCCTTGTTCACATTTTTAGAGAATCAGGCAAGAACTCTTGTACAAACCAATGGCTTTTCTTTTACTGTATAAAGAAGAATTGGCAGTGGCAGAGCAAGAAAGGAAAAAAGGACAATGAAAGTCAGGAGGTGAAGAAGAAGAAGGGGTGACAGATGTCTCCACAGATTCTGCCCCTTCACTTGCTCCACACCTGCAATCCTATCCCTTTTTAATGACCTGGACCAGTGATTTGTTCCCATCGATTGCTATTGATGTTTTTCAGTTACATCTGTGACACTTTTAGTAATATGTTTGTAAACACAAAGCCATCTGAGATCTAGCTCCTTGTCACCTGGCAGGAGAGCTGCCTCTCATGAGTTCATATCAGCTGTCATTCAGTCAAAGGGGTGAGGAAGGGAGCTCTGTGTCCTTGGCCCCAAGCTATGCTTCATTTTTCTCTTTCCAACTAAGAGTGAATATTCTCCATTCATTGCCTGTTGGGATAAGGGGAGCCTCTCTCTTGGAATGGGAGAACACTGGGCAGATGTCAGGAAACCATTCTACCTGGATCACAGCATCATGGTGGCCACTGCTGAAAATGTTGAAGAGAAAAATGCAGCAGGGACTATCACCCACCAGCTAGTTGAGCCTAAGTTTTGAGGACACATTCCCAAACCCCATGCTGAAGTAGCTGAGAGGGAGGCAGTCAAGTTCTATCTCAAAATATCTAGGTGAGCAAGAGTACATTTCCAAGGTTCATCTGGACTCTGGATTCTGGAACATTTTAAATCCAACCCAGAAATATGAAGAGCAATTTACAAGTAAAAAAAAAAATGGATCAGGTGGTAGAACACAAGACTTGCCCACTAAAGGATCCTGGTTTTTACTCCCCAAAATTTAAGCACTGGTCTAGTGCTCTGATTCTTTTCTCTTCTCTCTCTCTTTCTCCCTCTTTTCCTTCTATCTCCTTCTTTCATGTGAAAATCTCAAGTCTCCTGTGGAAAAAAATCTTTAAAAACAACCAGTTCACATAATGCAATGTCTTTGATATTTCAAGCCCATCATGTTCCACTAAGTTGATTCATGCCTGACTTTCAGGTTGTGACCCACACATTGAAAAACTTCCAGACCGGCCTGGGGTGAGCAACCTTTACTGTCAAGGCTGGAGAAGGGGTAGTTTCAGCCTTACAGGCCATACCGTCTCTGTCACAACCACTCAACTTGCCATCATAGTTTAAGAGCATCACCGACAACAACGAAACATGGCAACATTCCAATGAAACACTGACAATGCAAACTGCATAAAATTTTCACATGTCTTAAAGCATTACTGTGATGTGAAAACCATTCTCAGTTCACTGGCTGTGCAGAATCAGCAGGTGGTCCATATTTAGTCTGTGGGCTGTAACTTGCCACCCCCTAGACCACATGACACCAACCAATGCTTGTGGTGTGTTGCCCATCCTTTGGTATCTGTGATAGGCTGGGCTGGGCTTTAAGGAACTACAATGACCATTGGTCTAGCATCCCATGAGTCATGGCCAAGTTCATGGTAGTCTTGTACCTCTGTCCCCCCAAACCAATGGCCTTTGAGAGGATGTGTTATCTCTGTCATTGTTTCCCCACACTGCCTTGAAATATCTGTTATAGGGGCCAGTCAGTGGCACACTCAGTTGAGAGCACATGTTACCAAGCATAAGATCCCAGGTTCAAGCCCCTGGTCCCCACCTGCAGGAGGATGACTTAATGAGTGGTAATGCAGAGTAGCAGATGTCTCTCTCTCTCTTCTATTTCCTTCTCTCTGACCTATCAAATAAACAAATAAATATTTACCAAAAAAAAAGAGGAAGAAATTTTGTTCACTTTGCTTATATTATATTCACTATGAGAATATGAACTAGAAAATTCTAAAAGCCTAGTGGAAGACAGGAGTGTCTGCTCTCTAATACCCTCTTCTTGGCTCATGTCTGCAGTCTATTCCTGAGGAATCACCCCTTATTCATCCTTGGTACCTACTATTCTGCGTATTGGCTAATGGTAGCTCCCTCGGCTAACCTAAAGTCGCAGGGGCTTCAGTCGACCTGAAAATGCCCAAGTGTAACAAAATATTCTTCATTTCCAAGTACCTGAACTAGAAAGAAAGCACTCAGTTAAAATATCTCGTTTTCGACAGGCTGGCTTCACAGGCGGGTAACAGACGACCCGGGACTCATGGCTGGGTTGTACACAGTATCTCTTTATTCATGTAGGATGAAGCGCAATCTAAGCCGAGCTAAGCTAAACTAAACTAAAATGAACAATGTTGTCTTTATATATACTTCCCAAGTAGGGTGTGAACAGGATGTGACATAGAGAGTGTGGAGAGAAAAGTGACTGGTGAAAATCAGAGTGTGACAAGGAGAGGGGGCGGAGCAAAAACATATCATGAACCAGTGGGGATTGAACCAATGCCCTGCAGTGGTTATGTAAATAGAATACAGTGGTTATGTAAATAGAATACAGTGGTTATGTAAATAGAATACAGTGTTAAGCAGGGGGTATTAAACTAATGAAACAGAAGGGGTTTTTAGAAGAATACCAACAAAATATATATATATATATATGTTGTGAAATACATACCACATAAAATCTGCCATTTCACCCATTTTTCAGTGTACAGTTTCACAAGGGTTAAGCACATTGACAAAGCTGTGAAAGCATCTGAAGAACTCTTCATCTCTCAGAATCAAACCTCTGTCGCCATGAAACCACAGTTTCCCATTAGCCCCCTCTCAGCCCCTGGAAACCGGCATTCTGCTTTGTGTCTCTGCGGGTCCATGACTATCTAGGTTTCATCACACAGTATTTGGGCTTTTTTTTTTTTTTTTTTTTACTGATTGACTTCCTGTATCATAATGTCTTCAGAGTCCATCTATATTATAGCATGCATCAGAATTCCCCCTTCTTGAAACAAAATAAGAAGACACTCACTTTTCTAAGTTGGGTTTTGTGTTTTTCTGAGGAAGTGAGAGCATGCATGGGCCTTTTGGGGGATTCTGTTTGCTTGCTTGTTTTTGCAGAGCTGAGTTAATCACTCTGGTTGCTTTTTCACTCAGCAGGAGAAGGGGTAGGGGTGTGTGTGTCAGGGGTGGGGTGGGGAGAAGACACACCCAGCAGTGAACCATAGAAACTCCCAAACAATGCCCAGGCTCAAACCCCAGCCTAATGCAAGGCAGGTGCCCTACTCAGTGAGATACTTCTCACCCCCTTTTCCCCAGTTTTAACACATAGCACATTCCAAGAGAAACTTTCCACCCCTAGTGATATGGGAATTGGATTCCATTCTGTCTCCTCCTCATCTCTCTATCCTTAGAACATGCCCCACTTCTGTTCACTCTCGACTTCTTATTCAGTGTGGTGTCTGGGAGTGGGAACAAGTTGACATACCCTTGAATCAAATCTTAGTCACTCCCTTGGTTCATTGACAATTGTTTTTGACTGGAGCTCCATCTGTAAGATGCAAAGGTCTGCCTTCCAGTATAATGATTGTGTTCAAAAGGAAATGAAAGATACAAGCACTCTCATGCAAAGTTTAGAACTAGTGTTGAAGATGCGAACAGTAATTACTCATCAATGGAAGTTCACAATTTCTATGGCCACAGTATAGCTGCTGGCCGGGAGAATTCCAGAAATTCTCCTTCTTTTTCTTTTTCTTCCCCTTCCTCCTTTTCCTTTCCCTTTCCCATTCTTCCACTGCCACCTCCTCCTCCATCTCCTCCTCCTCCTCTACCTCTTCCTCCTCCTCCTCCTCCTCCTCCTCCTCCTCCTCTCCTTCTTCTCTCTGCTTCTTCATTGTACATTGAAATTTACAATACTGTGTTTCAGGGTAAAGTTTCATACCTCTTCAAAGAATGTATGTCATACCTATCAGCATATTGTCAATGTTCCTCCTCCCAATTCACTGGGTCCCCTTTACCCCTCTCCCAACCCTCCCCTTTGGTAACCTATGCTCTGCATCCAAATCTCAGGGGCATTTTTTAAACCCCTTTGAGACACCCATTGGGTTACTACAAAAGTTACTCATCGGGGGTCAGGCGGTGGTGCAGTGGGTTGGGTGCACATGGCGCAAAGCGCAGGGACCAGCGTAAGGATCCTAGTTCAAGCCCCCGGCTCCCCACCTGCAGGGGAGTTGTTTCACAGGCGGTGAAGCAGGTCTGCAGGTGTCTATCTTTCTCTCCCCCTCTCTGTCTTCCCCTCCTCTCTCCATTTCTCTCTGTCCTATCCAACAATGAACAACATCAACAATGGCAATAATAATAACCACAATGAGGCTACAACAGCAAGGGCAACAAAAGAGAAAAAAAATGGCCTCCAGGAGTGGTGGATTCATGGTGCAGGCACCGAGCCCAGCAATAACCCTGGAGGAAAAAAAAAAGTTACTCACCTGAATCTGAGACTCAGATGTCCAATACATCCCTGCTTTCCTGTGACCTGAGCCACTATTGTCTCTCTATTTCTGTTCCTGGGCCTCCTCTGCTGTGCAGTAGATCAGACCATGCCTCTAAAATCTCTTCTCACAATGAGACCCCATCTTCAAAGGGCTCTGAGCCTTTCATGGGAAAGTCATCCTCAAATGCCCACCTGTGGTCACAGACAAATGCTGAGGCTTTGAGAACTAATTTGCTGGGCAGGTCACTGAAGGCTTTGAGTCTTCACAATCCACCTAGCCAAGGTGCTGGGAAGCAAGGATGGACTTGTGAGCCAGGCATCCACCGCAGTGCTGGATATGCACATGTGAGACCAGGAGTCTTTGACTCACTAGGGAACAACAGCCACCTTATCTAGACCCGAGTGATCTCTTGTTTCAGAGAGAAGGAGCAGGGGAAGATGAACATCTAACACCTGCACTACCAGGTATTCTGACCCTATGATGACAATGAACTCTCCTTGTTCAAGCACCCTGACAAGGAATCACAGAGAGGATTTGTTCAAACTCACACAGCTGGTATGTTGGATCAAAAACAGGTTTGTCTGCCTCTAAAATCTACAAAGTTCCCTTTTTTCCAAGTAGCCTCTCTAATTTTTTATTTATTTCTATATTTTTTCAGAGTTGGGACCTCACACATGCATGCATGCTTTCACTTCTTCCTAGTCAACCTTTCATAGAGACAGAGAGAGATAGTGAGGTAGCATAACCTCAGAGTTTCCCCCAGTACCACACTGGCAACTCCATATGGCATCAGGGCTCACACCTGGGCTGTGTGCATGCTCTACCCATTGAGCTAACTCTCTGGCCTCTCAAGTGGCCATTCTAGTAAGGACTTGCTCTGACTGTCCATCAGAAACTCATCAGAGATGGATTCACCTGGCTTCAGTGTAACGGTCTGGCTCTCATTCCCTGTCTGCCTCTCCTGCAGCTCAGATTAATTAGTAATGTGCTTTCTTTAAAGTTTTGTGGTCTAGTAGCCACTATGTTGGCTACTGAGTTCACAGAAGGGACAGAAGTAGTGCTCCTTGAATGCTTTCCAGGTACACAGACCTGTCCCAGCACTCCTAGGCATGCATTCATTTGCTCCCATAATTCTCACAATAGCTTTTTTTTTTTTTGCCACGAGGATTATTGCTGGGACTTAGTGTTGGCACTATGAATCCACTGCTCCCAGCAATCATTTTTCCCATTTTGTTTTTCAAGATAAGATAGAAATTGAGAGAGAATGGGGAGATAGAAAGAGAGAAAGATAGACACCTGCAGACCTGCTTCACTGTTTACATAGTGGACTTCCTGCAGGTGGGGAGCAAGGGCTCAAACCTGGATCTTTGTGCTTGCTAATATGTGCACTTAATAGGGTGCACCACCCCTGGCCTCCTTAACAGAGCTTTGTAAAATGGGCATCCCTAACCCACTGGTCAGAGGATCAGGATGGTGAAGTGACTAGATGCCTCAGAAGACAGTGCAAGTGGCCTGGGACCTCAAGAAGTAAGATGCTTGGGAGGTGAGTGAGACCCTCCCAAGCTGAAAGAAAGCAAGACTCTGTCTCTCCAGTCTCTGGAAGCTGGGGTAGAGGGGAAGTCAGCACACAATGGCTGCAAATTAAGACCATCCATCATTCCTGCACCTCCAGCCCCTTGGGGTGGCTCAGAACCCCTTACTTGGCTCTTGAGCTGTGTCTACACTCTTTAGCATCACCTGTGACCCAAGTAGAATTATCACAAAGGGTGGGTAATTGGATAAAAAAAAAAAAAGCAGGGCGGTGGAGAGCCCCATCATTCCAGCCCTGGGCTCCATGCTTTCCATCCATCAACTCACAGCGGTTTTACAAAAATAAGATCAAGTCTATATTTCTACTGGCACAATTTGGTGTAGTTTGATTTGGTTTTTTTTTTTTTCCTCTCCCACTCTCCTTAACCATGCTCCCAAGTTCTCCCAGACAGAATTTGCAAATCCAGGATTCCACAGCCTCTGAGCCCTTTCCCCAGCCCTACCCCCACCCCACCCTCATCTTATGCTTCGTGAAACTGAGTCTGGGAATAGAGCAGAGAAGATGATTGATGGCAGAGACTGAGGTGGAAAGCTGAGTCATGTTTTACCCACCTTACCCAGGAGCCAGAGTGGAGGTGGACTGAGAAAAGGGGGGCGGGGGGGAGGGAGTTGAAAATAAAAGCGAGTAATTGGGTTGATTATTCCTCATCACTCGCCTGCCTTCCACAATCGTGCAGGCTTTCAAGAATGCCACTCCTCCAAATATGATCAGAAAATGAAATGACTCATGGGGAGTCCTCCCCCTTTGCCACTTTCTGAGGCAGAATGTCTCTACTTCTTGCCATCCTGTGTGTCTTCACAAGCGTGTTATTCACACAGCAACTGCCTGAGGAACTCCCAGGGTGGACTCAGAGGAGGGTCCTCCTGAAAGGAGGTGCCAGGAAGCCCCCAGGCACCTTCCTGCCAGGTGGGATGGGACCCAAGACATGCTCTTCCTAGCCCATGTTTAGAACTTCTAAATCATGATACCATGGCTCATTATTATTATTATTATTATTACTATTATTATTTGCCTAATGCACTTGGTGCTCATCCTTTCATTACAAGGCCCAAATGTGGAAGAGAAGGAAGCCAAGCCTCCCCTTTGGCAGGGTCTGGATGGGCTTCCATCCCCCACTAGGAGGAGGGATAGGGGCCCTCCAATGTTTCTGCCAACCTGCCTCTGAGCTCCCAGGCTGCCTTTTGTCCTGTTTCTGAGCTCCATCTGGAGAAGAGGCATCTCTGGGAAGCCCACTGCCAGCTCCCAAGTCCTGTGAAGGCAGTGGTTGGAAACAAATAAAAGAGGCAGCAGAAGAGGCAGGGCAGCAGCAGTAGCACACCTGGTTGAATGCACACCTTAGCATGTGCTAGGACCCAGGTTCAAGGCCCTGTTCTCTGCCTGCAGGAGGGAAGCTTCATGAGCAGGGAAGTAGGGCTGCCGGTATCTCTCTATCTCCCTCTCTTTCTTCCCTCCCCTCTCAATTTCTCTCTGCACTATCAAATAAAATGGATTGGAGGGAGGGAGGAAAGTAGGTCTTAAAACAGTCGGGGGGGGGGTCTTCTATGAAGCAGCTTCCTGCCAGCTGGGCGGGCTTGGCTTTGGGATACCGCACTTCTAAAGGACACCCAGTCATACTGAGGTCTTATTCTATGCCTCCACAGGGACTCAAATCCTGCATGACTCACCCCCCCAACCACATACACCCCATAAGCCAAGAGGTCAGTGGTACCCACATCCATCCCACCTCCAAGTCAGAGTGCCTCTCGGTGCTGATGAGAGGACAGGGCACACCCAGGGTGATCCCCCTTCAGGTCCCAGGTGGGATTGTCCTTGGGCTCAAGAGCCTCCTGCACCGAGGGCCAGTGAAATAGCTCACTCTGATAGGGTGCTTCTTTGTCATACGTACGACACAGGTTCAAGTGTGGCCCCCACTGTACTGAAGGAGGCCTTGGTGCTGTGATCTCTCTCTCTCTCTCCATCTCCCCCCCCCCCCGCCCCGCCTCCGTTTCTTTAAAGAAAATAAACAAGCCTCCTCCGATGGCATAGTCTGCCAACCTGTGGTTTGGCAGCAGTCTAGCCCTGTGGGTAGGCAGCTTCCTGGCTAGGAGGCATGAGTCTTGGCGGGGATGAGCACTGGGTCCACCCTCTTCCACCTGGGAAACCTTCTCCATCCTGGGAAGCTGAGATCACAGCAACTCTCAAGGTATCCCTGGGCCTGGGTGTCTGGGTACCACTGAGCCCTGGTGAGTGAACCCTAAATGCCCAGTCTTCTCTGTAGGCACTCACTGCACTGTGCTCCTCTTCCCAGGGAACTATCTGGAGCAGAGAAAACCATTCTCCAGGCCCCCTCCTTGCTGCCAAGTCTATAAAAGGCCAGCGTCTGGCTCCTGGCCTCCAAGGCTGCAGCCCGCTTGGGCTGGGTCCCTCTCTTCTAGGTCTCTTGGCTGCCAAGATAATAAAGGGGCAAAGTTTGTATTCTTTTTCTTTCTCCTCCTTCCAAAGTACAGCCCAATTAGCATTTTTAAAACTACCATTGGAGAAACACACCTAATTAGCCACTTTAAAGGAAAGCTTTTCTTTAAAAAAAGAGAGAGTCATAAATTTCTGACTGGCCACAGCTCAGAGACACTTTCAAAGCTAATTGTATGTTTCTGGTGCTAATAGGGGAATTGGTCAAAGTTAGAAAGGGATTTTATGACCTTGGCAGGAAGGGGAGGAGAAAACAGCTGGCTGGACTCCTGAGGCCAGAGAAGGGTTAATTTCTATTGACTGGATTGGAAAGGCTCCCCTTATCATCCATCATTTCTTCCTCTTCTTCTTCTTCCTACTCCTCCTCCTCCCCCTCCTCCACCAACACTTCCTCCTCCTCCTTCCATCTCCACATCCCTCCATCTTCTCTTTTTCCATTTTCTCTACCACCTCCCCCATCTTCCTTCTCCTCTTCCTCTATTTCCTGCTCCTTCTCTTCCATCTCCAACACCTCTTTGTCCTCCCTATGTCTCCACATCTTCCCTGTCTCTTCCTTCTCCATCTCCACTACCTCTTCTTTCTTCTCTTATATCCATCTTCTTTTCCTTCTTTTCCTTTCTTTATTCTTCCTCCTCTTCCTTCCCCTTCTTCTCCTCCTCCTCCACCTCCTTCTCCTCCCTTCACCATCTTTCCTTCCCCCTCTTCCATCTCTTATCTCTAGTCCCACTTTGGTCAGCAGTACCTACTTAGGAACTGAATGAGTCCAAACATCTGGGGACACACAACCAGGAATGACAAGGAGGGAGAAAGAAAGGGGAACACAGAATGAGAGAAGAAGAGGAGAAATAGAGAAGAAAACAAAAAGAGAGCTGTGCGTCACACCCAACTTCCAGAAGGCTATTCTTTCTGCAAGTCCCATCCAACCCTGTGCTTCTATGACTGTTCCAGATTGGAAGCCAGTGGGGACATCTGCAGCCCGGAAGTGTCCTGCCCAGATTCACCCAATTTCAGTGCCCCCAAACTCCCTGGCCCCAACATTCAGAAGATACTTCATATGATGCGAGAATGAGGCTCTGAAGTGGTTCAATTAAGAAGAAGGTAGCACAATTGGGAGCTCTTGGCTCCAGATAAAGGCGCCAGAAGATCTCCCTCGAAGAAGGGATAATGTGCTTGCATTGCACCACTGCACTTTGTACACATGTGGCCAAGCTGATGCATGAATTGTCCCAGGCAAGGATTCCTGGTTGTCTCAGGAAGCAGAAGCAGGTTCCTGAGCTTCAGAAATGGGAGGTGATCACATATGTTATAATGCGCAAGGACCCCTGGTCTCCACCTGCAGGGTGAAGCTTCACAATCAGTGAAGTAGGGATGAAGTTGTCTCTTTCTCTCTCTCTCCCTCCCTTCCTCCCTCCCTCCCTCTTTATCTCCCCTTCCTTTTTCAATGTCTTTGTGTGCTATCAAAAATATTTTTAAGAAAGAAAGAAGAAAAGCATAGCCACTGGGAATAGTGGATTCATTATGAAAGCACTGAGTTAAAAGAGACAACAGTAGTAAAAATGTCTGTACACCACTGCCTTCTCTAAAACCCGCCATTCACAAGTGTTAAAACCATGTCAGGGAATCAGATTTAACCCTTTTTTCCTAAATGCCTTCTCAAAGTACAATGATCTGAGAGTGGCTACACAAGATAATGAAATGTGGCAGAGAGAGAGAAAGGGAGAGGGAGAGGGAGAGGAAGAGGGAGAGAGAGAGAAAGAGAGAGAACGTCAGTAATTATGGAGTGGTACTCTGGTCTTTCCCATTCATAGAAGGAGGAGGAGGAGGAAGAAAAAGAAGAAGGAGAAGAAGAAGGAGGAGAAGGAGGAGGAGGAGGAGGAGAAGAAGGAGAAGGAGAGGTAGAGGAAGAGGAAGAGGAAGAAGGACTCTAGTTTCATGTGTTCTATTCTTAGCTTTGAGTTCCTGTTTATTAAACAATTTGTCCTGCTTTATACCTTACCTTTCAGCCACCAAGTTGCAGATGCTACCATGACATCATTCTGACTTCCCTGGGCAGACGACCTCACCATTGTGTCCCAGAACCTCACTTCTCTAGAATTCTACCCCACTAGAGAAAGATAGAAATAGGCTGGGGGTATGTCCCAACCTGTCAATATCCGTGTCCAGTGGAGAATAAATTACAGAAGTCAGACCTTCCACCTCTGTACCCCATAAAGAATTCTGGTCCATACTCCCAGAGAAATAAAGAACAAGGAAGCTTCTAATGGAGGAGAATGGGATACAGAACTCTTGTTGGTGGGAATTGTATCCCTGTTGTCTTACAATCTTGTTAATCATTATTAAATCACTGAGGAAAAAAAAAATCAAAGCCATGATGCTGACAGTGTTCCAGGGAGGAAACTCTTCTCCCACAACAAGCAAAGTGGGTGTCCCTAACCTGTTCTATCTCCTTGTGCCTTTCTAAGCAATTCAACCCTTTTGTCCAAAACTATCTCACATTGTCTTTGTAGAGGAGGAGGAGGAAGAGTGGGGCAGGGAATGACATCACTGTCACAGAGAGAGAACCCAAAATGTATCTCCAGGAAGTTCCCATATGAGAGGGATGGTGCTTTGTGCCCCTGAGTGACCTGCTTGTGCCTTTCTGTACTTGGACCCATGAGGGACAGAGAGCTGTGCAGCCAGGGGACAACTTGCTAAAAGCACAGGGAGGCCAGGAGACTGTCATTGGTTCTGATCCAAGCAAGGCAGCAACTGTGCTCTCCCAAGGATCTATACAGCCCGAAGCTGTGTTTTACCAGCAGAGGTTCAAACTGGCAGGAAGCCCCATGCCCTGTCCCCACTGCCCCCTCCCCCCCCCCCGACTTCTTTCTGGGGATAGTGGATGGCTCAAGAGTTGCATTTTTTTTTCTTTTTGTAGAAAGCACAAATAATCCGAGGCTAGGAGGGAAAGGCCTAACTCCCTGTGCACCATGGGCACAGTCCCCAGGGAGACTAACCCACGTCACACAGGGAGCGAAGAAAGAGAAAACAGTCAGACTTGTGCGGCCTGGGAGCAGGAGTGAGAGTTGTTATTTGTGAATGATTCAACCATTGCTCCCAACACTCACACCCTGCCACTCAGACACAAAGTTTTATGAGGAGGTGGCTCCTGTGTCCCCCAAGTCAGTGCCCACCCGTCTCCATTATCCAGCACAACCCTGGCCAGCTGCCAGCTCTTTGCCTACCTCCCACTCCATTCCCTGTCTACAATTGTTTCCAATCAGTTTAGGAAACAACTCGGAGAACAATTAGAAAAGATAACAAGGAGGAATTACATAATTACAGCCCGCCTAGCTCTCAGGCACTCCGAAAAAAAAAGAGAAAGAGAGACAGAGAGACTGAACTGAGTCCAAATGAAGCAAGGCAAGAAAAAAGATGGTGTTTCTGCTAAGCATGGTAGGCAAAGGCTGGATCCCTGGAGAGAAGAGGGGTACAAAGGCGTGTCCTTCTTTGGTCCATCTGAGCTAGAGCTCTCCTTGCTCCCCAAGATTAAAGTTCCAGAGGACCTTCTGGAGTTCCTGGACCCAATCCCACACAACACAAACCATTCTACAGGACCATGTGGGTAGACCAGAGAGCCAAATCACATGCCAGGAAGACTAAACCTTAAAGATGAGATAGCATACGTAATTAAGAAGCAAAATCCCGGATAGGAAAGTTGTGTTGATCCATAACACCAGGAACTAGAATTTCTAGCCCTAAGCCAGTGCTTTGTCTATTTCTAGTTTTTTGTGTATTTGCTTTGTTTTCTTTTGCTAGTACAGAGATAAATAGAAAGAGAAGTGGAATAGGGAGAGACAGACACCTGCAACACTGCATCACTGCTTATGAAGCTAGCTAGCCCTCTTCCCCCGAGGTGGGGAGTAGGGGCTTGAACCCATGTCCTTGTGCTTGGTAACATGCACTCTCAACCTAGTGCATCACTGCTTGGCTTCTTCTAGGTGTTTTTTGGTTGTTTGTTTTTCTTCACACCTGTGTCTGCTGCCCAGACCAGGAGCAGACTGGGTGAAGCTGAAAAGTCCTGAGTAGAGGATGAACTTTGTCCTCTAGCACAGCCTCACAAACTTTGCCTGTAAAGGACCAGAGTGTAAATATTTAGGCTCTGTGGGTTCTCTGGGCTCTGCTGCAAAGACCCAGCATGGCTGTTAGAGGTTGTGAGGAGCTACAGACTATCTGTAAACAAAGAAGCATGTGTAGCTGCCAGCAACCCTTCACTTACAGACTCTGGCTGGGCTTACGAGCACTGAGAAGTGATTTCATGTTATTTTTGCATGGCAGGAAATACTTGCCCTCTTTCAATAGTCTTTTCCTCCGATACTTAAAAAAATGTAACAGAACAGGGGTGAGGCAATACATACCCAGTTGAGCACACACATTACTATGCACGAGAACCCAGTTCAAACCCCTAGCCCCCACTGGCAGAAGGGAAGCTTCATGACTAATGAAGCAGCGCGCTGTGGGTGTCTCCCCCTTTCCTCTCAATTTTTCTCTGTCTCCATTAGCAAAAGAAAGAAAAGAAAAAATATCAATAAATGGCCACTGGAGTAGTGGATTCATGGTGCAGGCACTGAGCCTCTGTGATCACCCTTGTAGCAACAAAAAACTAAAAGTAGAGGGCTGGGCATTGGTATATCCAACTGAGCTCACACATTACCATGCACAAGGACCTGGGTTGAAACCCTTGATCACCACCTGAAGGGAGTGATAAAGCAGGTATACAGGTGTTTCTCTCCCTATCTCCTCCTTCTCTTTCAATTGCTCTCTGTTCTGTCAAATAAAATAAAAAGAAAAATGTTAAAAAGGAAAAGAACAGCTAACAGTATGAGGGGATTCATAGTGCCAACATCAAGCAGTATAAATAAATTGCCTAGTGACAGAATAAATAAGTAAAGAAAAATGGCACAGGCCAAGGAGATAGCTCAGTTTTCTACCAGAAACTAGGATTTTTCTAACAGGAATGGCTTGCCCAAGGCTTCAGACTTGATCTCCAGCACAGAACATGAAGGAGCTGAGTGATTCTCTGGTCTTTCTCTCACTGAATAAATAAAGATAAGATAGATAAGATGTAGGGTTCAAGGCCAGGAAGGAGGTTCAGTGCAGAATGCAAGCCTTTTATCCTCATTTCATATGCCAGAATGATGATCTACTTCTCTCCTCTTTATCTTTCTTTCTCCCATTAAGTAAGTCTTTCTAAAAAATTTTTATTAGTGATTTAAGACAATCAGGGTACAATTCCATATAATTCCCACCACCAGAGGTCTGTGTTCCATCCCCTTCACTGGAAGCTCCCCTATTCTTTATCTCCAGTCCTTGGCGCTTTGCACCAAGTGCATTTAACCCACTGCACTACTGCTCGCCCCCCGGACCCAAATTATTTATGGGGTGCAGAAGGTGGAAGGTCTGGCTTGTGTACTTGGTTCTCCACTGGACATGGACATTGGCAGGTTGATCCATACCCCAGATTAAATACATCTTTAAAATGCACTAATAAGATCCATTCTTCACCTTAAGACTGAAGAAGCACGTGAAGGGCCAGATCTGTGTCGTAGATTGGCACTAGCTAACCCTTGCTCTAGCATGTTCTAGAAGACTAAGTGTGACTCTGTGCCACACCCAGAGTTTGAACTTGACTCTATGAGCCCCAGGGATTTGGAAACTCTTGGTGATCACTCCGGGCTGGATCACACAGGCACGCCAGGCCAGGTGTCCGTCAACCACAATGTCCCCTGGAAGTCACTCCAAAGACTCCTGCCAAATATGAGCACAACCCTCTCCCACCTAGGAAGAAGCTGAGCAAAGAGAAGAGAGGCTCCCTGAACTTGGCAGGCAACCTCTCCCCAGGAGAAAATGTTGAGAGGGACTGTGTTCCAACGTGCCTCTCCTGAGACAAGACCATGGTGTCCTTAGCACACGAGCTAATGAAGAACCAACCTTCCAACTTTCTACACAGCACACCCAGGCTCACCACCATCTCCTGCTGCCTCTCATTTGCCTGAGGATGTACAAGCATCTTCACTCACTCGGAACAAATACATTGCCTCACCCAGCACCATGCCAGGTGCCTGCTGGGCACGGGAGATCAGACATCAATTGACCCCTATCCCCAGGTACTCAGAGCATTGGAGGGCTAAAATCTGCTGTTCTTCTTTCATGGTTGGCATTCGGCACAGTCCAGGGTACACAGGGACAGGTTCTAGGAGGGTTAAATGGATGTATAACTAACTGCACATGCAAATCAGAGATGACAAATGTTAAGAGAAGGAGCAAATCCTCTGCAAACGGAGAGGGGAGAGAATTTGTTCCCTGCTGCTGAGGAATTCAAGCAAGGTTCAAGCAAGCTCGGGAAATGGATGAGCTAAGCCTGATAAAATGGGTGGGATTTAGGGCAGAGAGAAAAAGAAGCTCCAGCCAGAAGGAATAACCAAATAACCAGCAAGGGCCTGGGGCAGCATGCAATCTGTGGGAACACTAGTGGCTTTGTGTGCTGATTCACACACAGCTGGAGGACTAGCAATGAGCACTAAGAGCCGGCAGCTAAGCTTTATCTATACCACTGAGGGCAAAGGAGTTGGAACCTAGGTAGGTGGTGGGTGGTGTCCAATAATCTGAAGAGAAGTGGTTGGGTAGCAAGGAGATTAGGAAAGTTAATGAGGCAGTCGAGGATATAACAATTGGAGGAAGCAAGAAGCCCGTTTAGTTTTACAGGGAGAGAGTGAGATAGGAGAGCACGTCCTCCGCCACTTTATACTAGTCTGGGGCTGGAACTCAAGACCTCAAGAATGCAAGGCCTGTGCCCAGCTGCTGAGCCACCTGCCCTGCTTAGGGTCCCTTTAAAAGAAATCCTGAATGAAGAGAAAAGCAGGGAAGTTGGGACATTCCGCTAAGAGGAACGGAAGAGAGGCCTGTGATGGCCTGGAGCTCTGTGGCATGATTGGAGACTATGAATACAAAGTCTGGACTCAGACAAGCTAATTTCAAGTCTGCTTCAGCACCTACTGACTGGAGGTGGTCAGTCATACCCCCCTGGGGTCCAGTATTCCCTGTTTGTCAAAGGAACCCACAGTGTCATGGGTCTTTGTCAAGTTTAGGCTGAGGCTATACATATGGAGTGCTTACCAAGCACTTACTCAATAATAGTAAGCATAATAATAATATCATAATAATAATGGTAATAAGTGTCATCATCACCATCATAAGTATCAGCTACCATTGCCAGTTTTGTACCAGGATAACTTTGTTTATTTACTTGTTTTCCTCCAGCATTATTGCTGGGGCTAAATGCCCATGTTAGAATCCACTGCTCCTGGTGGCCATTTTTTTTTTTTCCATTTCATTGGAAAGGACAGAGAGAGATCAAGAGAGGAGGAAAGATAGAGAGGGGGAGAGAAAGACAGACACCTGCAGACCTGCTTTAACACTTGTGAAGCATCAGCTCTGCAGGTGGGGAGCCAGAGGCTCAAACCCAGATCCTTGCATGGCACTGCGTGTTTTTAACCAGGTGTGCCACCACCCAGCCCCACAGGATAATAGCTTTACAAGCCTTGGCAAATCCATGAGTGGTGAAAATGCCATGTGTGCACATGTTTCACTGTAACCGGAAGGCAACTGTGTCCACTGGTCATGAGTCCCATCTAAGCCAAAGCAGATTTGTTGCAGCAGAGAAGTGAGAAGCTGATGGCACTCTGCAGGACCCAAAGCCTCCTTTTTCTCCCTCCAAGCCTTGCTTGGGGAACATGTTGCATGTACCCTACCGACCACTCTCTAGAGCCAACTAGTAGGACTCAGTAACCAGAAAAGGTAATGCAAGACTAGGGACTTCATGGAGAAAAGTAGAGTATTCTGGAAAACACAGCCCCTCCATTTGGGGGTGAGGGGGCGAGGGGCTTGGGAAGCAGGGGAGATGTTCTCAGAAGCTGAATAGGTGTCTTATACCACATTGAAGTCAAAGTCTCTCTGACCCACAGGGGAAATTCCAAAGGTTCCCCAGTACCCTAAGCCTATCTTGGAATCCGTCATACTCAAGATGAGTGATTCATTACTCAAACAGCTCTGCCATTTTGGGAAAGTATCATCTCAGCAGTAGAAATAGTTCAACCTTTGGGTGCAGGCTGCCTGGAGTTTTGACCTTGATGATCTCACTTGGCCACGTATCTCTATAAACAAGGACAGCAGTTAAGTGAGAGTACATGAGATAATGCACGTCCTTTCCTCAGCACAGGCTGCACTGGGTCTGCTGGCACTGAGGCAGAACAATGTAGAATTCAAGGAGATGTCTAAGGTGATTTTTCTTTTTAAATTTTTTAATTTCTTTATTTCTTTTCCCTTTTGTTGCCCTTGCTTTTTTATTGTTATAGTTATTATTGTTGTTGTTATTGATAGGACAGAGAGAAATGGAGAGAGGAGGGGAAGACAGAGAGGGGGAGAGAAAGATAGACACCTGCAGATCTGCTTCACCGCTTGTGAAGCAACACCCCTGCAGGTGGGGAGCCAGGGGCTTGAACCGGGATCCTTAAGCTGGTCCTTGTGCTTTGCGCCACGTGCACTTAACCCACTGTGTCACCGCCCAACTCCTGGTGATGCTCATTTTCTTAGACAAAGTTGGGGTCTCAGCCTTTATAAATCAATGCCTGCTTTGGAACTATGAGAAGGAAGAAGTCACTTTGACAACAACCTGAACCCTACCCATAATGCGACATCCCTTGGAAGCACTGTTTCTCTCCACATGGTCCAGTCTCACTTTTGTCTCAGTTCAGTGTCTGTATCCCACTCCCTCTCTGCCCCACCCTCTTGTGTCTTAAGTTAAAATACAACTTTGAGGAAAAAGACCTGCTGATCCCTCATGGGGTCCCCCCTCAACTTTGTCACTCCTTTCAAGCCTCATACTCTAGCTGATTACATATCCCTAGATCAAAAAAAGCCTAGACCACAGGACAAGCAATGGGGGCCATTTTAAATTGCCTTTTAAAAGGCCGGGCAATGGCACACCTGGTTAAGCGTACACATTACAGTGTGAAAGGACCCAGGTTCAAGTCCCTGGTCCCCACATGAAGGGGGAAAGCTTCACAAGTGGTAAAGCAGGGCTGCAGGTGTCTCCCTCTGTCTCTTTCTCTCTGTCTTGCTAATAAATAAATAATATATAAAATATTAAATTTCCTTTTAAGAAGGGAGACAGAGAGGAAGAGAAAGAGAGACATTAACAGGACATACAGAGAGAGAACAAAGCAGCCATCCCATCAAACATGGTGCCAGGGATCGAACCCAATGCCTCCAATGCCAATAAACCTGAGCCACCACCCCAGCCAGGAAGGGGGATTTTAAAAGAAGAAAAAGAAGCAAAAAAAGAAACCAGCTTCCATTCCCAGAGAAGCACTCCACGCAAGGCAGCAGAGCTCCTAGCTCCTGCATTTCCATCTGGTTGCTACTGGCAACCAGACAATCATATTTTTCCAGTCCCAGATATAATCATCATAATCAATAAAGAGTATTTATCCCACTCCTGGGTTTCAAGGAACTCAAAGCTTTTCTATCCTCCTTTCTTCACTGACATGGGAGGTGAGTGGGACCCAGGGAGCAGGTGTCTGTGTTCAGGTAGAACAGACCTGCTGTCTGTTACCAGGTGACAACACTGAGGTGAGCAAGGGACAAGAGCAGGTCAGAGGACTCTGCACAAAAGTCACCAGAAACCAGCCTTCTATCACACTTTCACATAGCCTCCATTTCATACTCCTTCCAGATGAGGCCAGAAAGATTAAGCAATGTGCCCAGTGTCACGGGGCTGACTGAATGACATTGCTGGAATTCAAACCGGGCCTTCCACATCTCTTTCAATGACTTTTTCTCCCTTAGTCTTTCTAAAATGAATGCGTAACACTCACTTGGAGGGCTCGAAAAATCTAAGCACCGGAAATGCCTTGATGAGTCTTAGGACTCTGCATACACGCACCTAAAGGTTGGGTCCCAGCATTTCTACAAATGAAGAGTATGCATGTGTGTGTCTATTCTGCACACCAGCAGCAAAGCCCTCAAAATCACTGCTCCCAGACTTCATTCAGGCCTTGCTGTGACATGGCTCTGACTTCATTCAGGCCTTGCTGTGACATGGCTCTAAGTATTTCTCTTTCCACTGATTGATAGTTTATACAGGTAAACCCCCCCCCCCACACACACACACACACACTGCCCCTCTGGTTGATGTCAATACCAAGTAGGTCCCAGGGACAAAATGACTAGAATATGCAGTCCAGGAGGTGGTGCAGTGAGTAAAACACTGGACTTTGAAGTAGGCACTCCCAAGTTCCAGCCTCAGCATGGCAAGTGTCAGTGATGTTGTTGTTCTCCTCTCTATCTCTCCATTCTTCCCTGTCTTGCTCTGTCATAAATAGATCTTTAGAAAAACACAAAAAATTGAAAAAAAAAAAAAAAGAATGATTTGAACAAAAGTACTTGGTATGTTGAAAAGCTTGGGGACTGGATATAATCTCCAAAATTCTATGGGTGGTGCCACACCAAGTATAATATTGGGGGGTGGGGAAGAAATATAAAATGAAACTTGTAATTTCTTTGATGTAGGTCTGCATCACTTTGGACAACTCTACATATTGCTACAGTGACACGGGGTCTGAAAACACCCTTTTATCAAAGCAACCAAGGTGATGCTAGAAAGATGCCTTTGGATAAGGAACAGGGAAGTGTCCCTGTAATGGATAAGAGGCATCTGGAAGCCTGAAACCCCTCTCATCCTAAACATCAGCTGAGGACCTGGTGTCCATCCGCCTTGCTGGTTAGTGGTAAGCGCACAATGCAGCCTCACCAAAGGGCCTGCATCTGAAGCTTTCCCTCTGTGTTCAGGGCTGAGTCTCTGCTGGGTGCCACCTTATCTTTTCCCCCCACTGTCCTAACTTGGAGCTGGGCTTATATTTACATCTTGGAAGGAGCAGCCCTCAAACAGGAGCCTTACCCATCCATGTCCTTCTCCCCGACATACTAGCCCCAATAGCCCAAAACTCCAAGAAAGAAGACAAAAGGACTCAGGTTATCCACCGCCTGTCCCACATGTCAGCTGGCATCTCCCTGAATTCTAGAAAGAACTGGCATAGTGGGAAATTTCCTTCATGCCCTCATCAGATTCAATTGGGCAGGCAGAGGTGGGGAAATAGAAGCAATATCCTCAAGGAGTTAGGATTCAGGATAAGGATGTATAAAAGGAAAGGCTGAAGGATCAGGTTCTTTTTTTTTAATTTTTTAAATTTTATTTATTTATTCCCTTTTGTTGCCCTTGTTTTTTTTATTGTTGTAGTTATTATTATTGTTGTCATTGTTGGATAGGACAGAGAAAAATGGAGAGAGGAGGGGAAGACAGAGAGGGGGAGAGAAAGACACCTGCAGACCTGCTTCACTGCCTGTGAAGCAAAAGGATCAGGTTCTTAAGAGACTGATGATTATTCCTCACTTGCAAGAGGAAAGGGGCACTTCGCAGGCAGTAAAGTAGTGTTGCAGGAGTTTCTCTTCCTCTCTTCCACTTTAACTCCCTTTCTCCTCTCAATTTTTCATTTTTTAACTATCTTTATTTATTTAATGGATAGAGACAGCCAGAAATAAAGAGAGATACCTGCAACACTGCTTCACTATTCGTAAAGCTTTCCCCCTGCAGGTGGGGGCCTGGACCTCAAACCTGAGCCCTTGTGCATTGGAACATGAGCAGTTAACCAGATGCACCACCACCAAGCCCCTCCTCTGAATTTCTTTCTGTCCTAGCAAATTAAAAAAAAAAATTGGAAAAGGTGAAACAGAAAGGAAAAGAAAAAAACTGACCACTGGAATATTGGATTCATTGTGTAGGCCCAGTGATAACTCAGGTGAAAAAAAAAAAGTTCAGTGATTCTCCAGTTAATTGGGGCACACATTTTGCTCATGCAGTGGAGCGGCCAGTGTGGCTGCCCTGTCAAGTCCCTGATGGGAGCCTACAGTGGGAGGAATTGGGCTCTCCTCAATCGCTATCGAACAGGACATGGCCAGTGCGCCGCTATGTTCCATCGCTGGGGAGCCAGAGACGACCCGAACTGCCCCTGCGGCTCCAGACAGACTATGACCCAGATAGTCAACGACTGCCACCTCTCCAGATTCAAAGGAGGTCTCAAAACTTTACATCAGGCTCAACCTATGCTGTTGACTGGCTACAGAAGAAGGGCAAACGCTAGAAGAAGAAGAAGTGGGAGGAAGCAAGGGAAAGTGGGGGAACACACTCTCGGCACCAGGAGTACAGAACGACAAACATTCAAACTTAAAAAAAATAAGGCTCGGCAAGACACAGTTGACTTTTGGGATTCATCTTTGTTACTGCTGGGGCTGGATACCAGCACTACGAATCCACAACTCCTGGTGGCCAATTTTTTCATTTGATTGGATAGGACTGAGAGAAATTGAGAGAGATAGGGCAGATAGAGAAGGAAAGAGAAAGACAGACACTTGCAGACCTGCTTCACCACTTGTGAAGTGTCTTCCTCTGCAGGTAGGGAGCCGGGGGCTCGAACCTAGATCCTTGTGTGGGTCCTTGCACTTAGAACTATGTGCGACTCCCTGTGCCATGGCCCAGCCTCCTGGGGATGCCTCTTAAGTCCCATTGCTTCAACTAGTTCGCAGCAGATTCCACACCACAAAGACTTCCTCCTTTGGATTTTGTGGACTGTCTTCCATCCCAAAGAGATTGGCACCTGTTTGTCTCTTTCTGGCCTCAGAGGATTCCCTAGATCAATGGGCACAGTCAGATCGAGGACAGGGTCCCCAATTTTCATGCGCTAGGGATGCTTTTGCATACTTCCCAGGAATGAAGCTCAGTTCAGTCGAAACAACCTGCACTGCCTGACTCAGAGCACCTGCTGCTCCATGAACGTGACCTTGACTGGTGCAGGTGTGGGTGGGTGAGTCTTCTATGTGGATGGCACGTTTGAGCTCACTTGCATTTCTAGCCCTCTAGGTGATGATGGAATTCTCTCTGTCCCTGGGACCAGGTTCCCAGGTGCACCTGCTGTTCCACACTGGGGTCATTATCTGGAAGCAGACAGAACTGGGCTCAGCTTCTTGACCCACCCCACCCTCGCAACCTCTCTCCATGCTTGAAGGGCATTTACAGAGACTCAGCCTACACTTCCAGCATCCAACACACCAATTAGCCCTGTGGATGACTGGATAGTTCCAGTCAGCCCTGTGGATGAATGAAAGGGGAGAGGAAGGAAGGGAGAGAGGGAAGGAAGGGATGGAAGGAGGGAGAGTAGAAGGGAGGGAGGGAAGGAAGGAAGAAAGGAAGGAAGAAAGAAAAAAAAAACCCAAGGTGAGGAGAGGGGAGAGATTCAGAAATCCAGACAATAGCTCAGCCTGTGTTTTCAGGGTTTGAGCAAGAAGGAGGGTCCTCAGGCTGCCTGGCCACACAGAGACACATGCCCAATTAGAAGCATGGCCATGTGGCAGAGGTGGGCCCAGATCCGTGGTCATGGGCCCACACACTCCTGTCAAACTTGCAGCAAGAACCCCAGAGGGGAAATGAGGAAGAAGAGAAAAGGAGAGGAGAGGAGAGAAGAGGAGAGGAGAGGAGAGGAGAGGAGAGGAGAGGAGAGGAGAGGAGAGGAGAGGAGAGGAGAGGAGAGGAGAGGAGAGGAAAAGGAAGGGAGGAAGGAAGGATGAATGAAAGGAGAGAAGAAAGAAGGGAGGGAGGGGAGGAAAGGAGGGAAGAAGGAAGAGTAGAAGCAAGAAAGGGAGGGAGGGATGGAAGGAAGACAAAAAAAAAAAAGTGGGGAGAGGGGAGAGATTCAGAAATCCAGACAACAGCAAGAGTTGGTTTCCATGACAACAGCTCCTTATTCCAGTTGCTCAGACTGCAGCCTGTTCCAATGAGCCCTGTGGATGGAGCCTTTAGCCCAGGGAAGAGACCATCCCCAACCTGGCCTGTCCCTCCTCTGTCCTTGCAGGAGCACCACTGGTTATCTTTGATGACACCCTGAAAAGAGAAGAGAAGCCAGGGGTTAAGGAAAGAGGTTTGCTGGCCAGGAGTGTCTGAGCAGAGGGAAGAAGACTTAAGACTGGAGTATGAGAGGTAGGAAGTTGGGTGTCTGAAGGTGCTGATCTTTGTGCTGGTGAACCCCTGAGGCCTTCCTACTCTGTGCCTGCTGCCTGGCCCTCTGGGTGTCCCCTATGAATCTGCCTTCATACCCGAGCTCCTTGATAACACTTTGGCATATCTGTTTCTCTCTCTACTCTAGACTCAAGTTCATGGACAACTCTCCAAGGAGGCAAAGGCAAGGGTAAGTATCCAGCAAGTGAAAGGCCCCAGCAGCCCCCAGAGGGTCGAGCACAGTGAGAACGCATGCATGACATTCTTCTGATTTATTGTCAAGTGAAGGGTTTATGGCTTGGGGACTCCACAGCCCAGACTCCAGGCTCAAGTTCTCTGAGAATGATTGGTGACTTACCGTCTTTCCTCCCAGCCACAGATGGGGCCTCAGGGGCAAACAACTTGTCAAAGTCACCTGCTGGGTCTGGTGGCAGTCTGGAGACCCCATCCCTTGAAACCCAATGCCCTCCCCCCATGCCATCTGGCAGTCACCCAGGCAGGCTGCAAATCAGAGGACACATGACACACACCGCATTCTGTCCTGCTCTGCAGGGAGCCCGTCCAGGGGGACATGGGGTCTGGTTTATATTTTAAGCAGCTCGAGTGAAAAACGATGGGGGAAGTGGGGGTAATGAGGTAAGACTGTGGCAAGGAACACCATGCAGCTGTCCGGCGTAATGACTTGGCCCCGCCATCCCGGAGCCAGGGAGTGGGCACGAGGGACGGATAGCCAGCCCCACAGACCCCTAGTGACGGGGGCAGAGTCAGTACCTACAGGAATCACCCCCCACCTGTATGCTGGTTGCAACTGCTTCCTGCTGCTATTGAGAACCTGGCAGAAGGAGAAGACCTCCACACATGCCCCAGACAAAGCAAGGCTGTCTTTCTGCCAATTCCCAACTCTTAAGAGAGTCTGGGAGCAAAGTTCCTCTTCAATAATTCCCCCCATCCTCACCCAATTCAGAGTGTTATGTGAAGAATTGGGGCCCAGAAATTCAACAGATGGTTGACCTTCCAATAGGAAAATAAAAGTCAGCATTGGACCAAAATCACTAAAAATAAATAAGTAAATAAATAATTTTTTTATCTTTCATCTTTTTTATCTTTTTTATATTTATTATTTTTCCCTTTTGTTGCAGTTATTATTTTTCCCTTGTTGTAGTTATTATTGTTGTTATTGATGTTGTCATTGTTAAATAAGACAGAGAGAAATGAAGAGAGGAGGGGAAGACAGAGACACCTGCAGACTTGCTTCACTGCTTGTGACACAACTCCCCTGCAGGTGGGGAGCCAGAGACCGGAACCAGGATCCTTATGCCTGTCCTTGTGCTTCACGCCATGTGCACTTAACCCACTGTGCTACCGTCTGACTCTCCCCCCCCCCCCCTTTTTTTAACCAGAGCACTGCTCAGCTCTGGCTTGCAGTGGTGCAGGGGATTGAGCCTGGGACTTTGGAGCCTCAGGCATGAAAGCCTGTTTGCCTAACTATTATGCTATCTATCCCTGCCTGTAAATATTTTTAGAAGTCCTTGAACTAGGGAAAGGAAAGCCTAAACATAACAACAAGCTAGAACCCATCTATTAGAATTCCCAGCCCCAGGGCCAAAGCAGTGGCAAACCTAGCTGAGTACGTGCATTACCAAGCCCAAGGACCCAAGGTCAAGTCCCTGGTCCCCCGACCTGCAGGGAAAAGTGCTGCAGGCATCATCTCTTTCTCTCGCCCTCTCCATATCTCCCCACTTTCCTCTCACTTTCTGTTCTATTCAGTGAAAGGAAAGGAATTTTTAAAAAGAAAAAATGGTTACTGAGAGTGGTGGATTCATAGTGTAGGCACCAAGCCCTAGTAATAGCCCTGGAAGCAATCTAAAAAATAATTATGCATCCTCACACATGAAACCACAGTAATCACTGGGGTACCCACGAGAGTTGGGAGCCATTCATGTGGCTGCATGCAGCTCAGGATCAGGAAAGGAAGGACCACTTCCTTTGAAAAAGCCTCTGCCAGACCACCTTCCCACCCAGGAACGTAACCCACAGCATCCAAGCTGTTGCCTGTACTATGAACCCACCATTCCTGGAGTCCATTTTTATCTTTCTATTTTAACTGATAGGACAGAGAGAAATTGAAAAGGACTGGGGGAGAGAGATGTAGAGAGAAAGAGAGACACCTCCAGAGGTCAGATGATGGCGCGCCTGGTTAAGCGCACACATTACAGAGCGCAAGGTCCCAGGTTCAAGCCCCTGCTCCCCACTTGCAGGCGGGAAGCTTCCTGAGTGGTGGAATAGGGCTGCAGGTCTCTGTCTCTCTGTCTCTCTCTCTCTCTCTCTCCCCCCCCTTCCCTCTCTATTTCTGGCTGTCTCTATGCAATAAATAAATAAAATATAATTTAAAAAAAAGAAAAGCAGGAAGAGGGAGAGAGAGGAAGAGAGAGAGACCTGCAGTCAGTGGAATGTGAGGGCTCAAACCTCGGTCCTTGTACATGCTAACATGTGCTCAATAGAGTGTGCCACCACCTGACCCTCCTAATTGACCTCTTGAACCTCCTCCTATCCTTCCTTACCAAATGCAAAGCAGACATCTCACTTGTTCCCCCCTCCCTAGTGTGACTCAGAGACCACAGGGCCTGCTCTGTCATCCTGTGTGGTATCAGCAGGCAGGAGGCACTGTATAATTAGAGTGACGTGACCTTGAGTGGACACCACCATCCTCTGAGAAGCAGAGGTAAAGAGAAGATGCAGGGACGGTGGGATATACGTGCAGATTCAGACAAGATTTCTCAGGAGGGAGGGCTGGGAGACAAGACAAAGGGTCACAGGCTGAGGGCAGGAGCCACTTCCAGTGTGTGACTGTGTTGCGGAAAGTTGACAATTACCTCCCCTGAAAACCAGTAGGTCCTGATGTGGGCGGCCCCTGTTCAGGGACCCGGCTCTGGCTTTGCAGACTACAGGCTTGAGGGTAGGGATGGCAGGTCTGCAGGCCACACACTTGAAGCACGTGCTAGTAACTTGAGATTAAAGGTGATTAAGACCACAAATGTCCTACTTGGTGCTCAAATTCCCTCCTCTGTGAGATGTATGTAAGTGACATGAAATGATTCTTTCAAAAGGCTCCTTTTAAGGTATGTATAATCCATGGGTAAAGCACTTGGGCACCGTGCCTGGTATGGTATAAGTGCCCAATAAACAGTCATCGGTTTTATTATTTTTCTTTTCACTACCCTCATCATTTTAGGTCCAAAGTAACAACATAAGTTAAGGTGAGGGTGATAGCTGATGGTACTATTAACAGTGTCGACATTCTTCATGTTGTCCACCTAAATATGGGGCGACTCACTTCTCAAACACTGAATGAATATGAGCATGGGACAAAAATTAAGAATTTCACATAAACTCTATATGAATACAGACGGGTTTTTTGTTTGTTTGTTTTTGCTTTTAAGAAACTGTTATTGTGCTCAGAGCTGGAGAGAAATATCTGAGTATCACATATTAGCTCTGCTTATGGAGCCACTCCCAGTCTAGTTTTTTTTTTTTTTTAATGTTTATTTATTTCCTAGAAAGACCAGAAAACTGCTCATCCTTAGCCTAACACAGCACAAGGAAAAGAGCCTGGGATCTCAGTTATGGCAGGTTCATGCTCAAATCTGCAGAGCCATCTCCCTGCCCCAACAGGATTTTTTCAGTGTCACATAGCATGATGACAAAGCAAGGGCCCAGATGTAGACCATCTGTATTTGCCACTGCCTAGCATTTGGGCCTAGCCCAGCATCCTTCTTAAGAGTTCAGTAGATGCTCTTTCTTTCTTTCTTTCTTCTTTCTTTCTTTCTTTCTTTCTTTCTTTCTTTCTTTCTTTCTTTCTTTCTTTCTTTCTTTCTCTCTTTCTTTCTTTCTCCCTTCCTTCCTTCCTTCCTTCCTTTTTTCTCTGTCTCTCTTTCTCTCTCTCTTTCTTTTTTAAACCTTTATTATTCTTGTCATACAAATGATTTGGATTCAAGCTTAGCACCACATTGAAGAAAGCTGTGTGCCCTTTCTAGCTAGCTAGCTAGCTAGCTCTCATAGTCAAACCAGAGTAGTGAAGCCCCAGTAACAACAACAACAAAATATCTACTATAGTTCTGCATAGTTTTAGATGTGCTTATTACAAACAATTATACTTTGAGCTCATTTGTTTTCATCTTCCTTCTGAGCACTTGTCAGCATATGAAAACGGAAAGTCTTGTTCCAAGTCAACTGGCTACAGCTGGACAGGAAGTAGTTGAAACCATCTACAGGGACCTGGGAGGTGGCTTAGTGGAAAACCATCTACAGGGTGGTGTAGTGTATACTAAGTTCAACACTGCCAGCCGTCTCTGAAATGCACTGATGCATTCGTTCTTCAGCCAGCAGGGAGACAGCCCTTCTCAGCTCTATCCCAAGCAGTAAGCATTGACCTACCATTGTGACTATGTATGGATGCACGTGCTCTATGGGCTAGAATGTTAACTATCCCTGCTTCATCTGGGAGCCATGGTGTCACTCACCAACTGCACTTCTTATTCTCTCCCTGGTCTGAAGGGAACTAAGGAGAAGAAAATAGCCTCTACTGGTCCCCAGGCCTCTGATACTCAGGGTCCAGCTGGCAGGTGTCAGGATATGTGGCTCACAGATACGGCAGGACTGCACTGCCTGGGCTTAGCAGTCTTGGAGGCCAGTCCTTCAGAGAGAGGTCGCCTCCAGGAGCAGCTCAGAGGGTGGCTCTCTCAGAACTTGTGAGCACGTAACTGAGGGATGTATTTCGTTATCCATGTAGTATACAGATATGGACACCTATACACACATACAACAGCATAAATGCATACACCATGCACATACCAAGGCCTGACTACTTTTTCAATTAGTGATTAAGCATTAGTTTACAAAATTATAGGATAACAGTATGTATAATTCCACACCTTTCCCACCACCAGAGTTCTGTGTCCCCATTCCCTCCATTGGAGACTACAGTGGTTCTGCCAAGATCACAGATATGGGTTGACTATTATTTCTATAATGATATATCTATCCATCCATGCACCCATCTATCTGTCTGTCTGTCTATCTATATTTTTGCCCATTTTTCTGTGGCCCTGTCTTCTTTTCTAAGTCATACCTACACCTATTACTATTTCCAAATGTCTTTTCTTTTTTTCAAAACTCTCCTCTGCCTGGGTCCCGCTGAAACTGGGGTTCAGAGCCCTCTGGTCATCTTGCCTTAACATTTATCCCCCTCTGCGCATAACTACTCTTGCCTTCACATCAGGTGACACTAGTAGTAGGGAGATTTGAGTGGGGAGTGTGAGGGGACATTTTCTACCATTCTAACAGCTTCTAGGGCCCAAACTTTTGCAAACCACTAGTGACAGGAACAAGCTCTGAATCCAGATATAAGCAACCCAACTCAGGGGGTTGTAATCCCTTCTGTCCTCTCCTCCCTTCTCCTAAAGTACCTGGCAGATGTTTCCACCCTGTTCCCTTTTCACCTGCAGTTCTCCAGGGCCTACTGACTGGGGGATTCCCTGGGTGAGAGGCATCTGGCTCCTGACCTCAGAAAATGTCCTTAAGCCAAAAGAGCAGCATGGTGTTTCTTCTGAAGCTTTATGGGATTAGGATAACATACATCTGGCTGTGTGTGTGTGTGTGGGGGGGGGGTGCCTTCATGCATGTAGGACTATGTGAGTGTATGTACTGCCACCCTTAAAACACACTTTTATCTTGACAAGAGTTACTTGCACCCTTCCATTTCTCCAGAGCTGTGAAAGTTTTGAACCTCAACCTGTAAGAGAGAAATGATGATAATGATACCTGGCTCCCTCCATTTCTAAAAGGAGCCTTGGTTTACCTCCCCTGCTGCCTGATGCAGACATGTACCTGGAAAGCACTTGGAGCTCTCTCTGAGGTTGCTACAGTTCACACACAGCTGTCACACCACTCTGGATCAACATGACACAGCAAATAGTACTGAGACACACACCAGGCAACTTTTCAAAGTTCACCCTTTCCCCATCCTGAGCCCTCACCTGCCTCCTCCTGCCTGCACTGCTGTCTTTGAGCTAACCATCCCGAAACAGCTTAAAAGAGCCTGACAGGTAATTTATTCCATTGCAGAAGAGAGCAATTTCACTATCCAGAGGCGAGATCCCCAACTGCATCAGAAAACCTGTCCAGTGAGGAAACACGGGTTTAATATGATAACCGTTTCAAGGGTGTGGGGTCGTCATTCTCCCTGCCCTCCCCTTCTTTTCCTGAAAGCACCTGCTAAGTGCTTTCACACCGTTTTTTTCTTTTTCTCTCTTTCTTTCTTGATTTCTTCGTCCTTCGATGAACCACCAGAGGATAAATCAAATATTGCACCATGAAAAGTGATTACCGGGCACTTGTTATTATGGTTCAGGGCCAGGCTGGCTGATGCTGCAGGATATTTGCCCTTAAAGGGACTATCCCTTAGCTTGGTGTCTGCCTCTGCAGCAGCCCTGCTGCGCTCTATGGGGCTTCCTTGGGCACCTGGTGGAGGAAGAAGTGAAGAGAACTCATGGCTGATAAGCAGGACTGATTCCAGAGGCAAAATCTACACTGCTGTGTGCTCCTCTCTTTCTTTTTCTTTTTTCTTTTTTTTTTTTTTTTTTTTGCATAATATTCCAACAGCAGTTCTCACATTTGATTTCTTAAAGTCCATGTTAACATTCCATGGTTATTTCTGTCTGATAGTGAGGTACAGCTAAGACTTGAGGGTGTAGGAGACACATGCTTCACCTGCAGCCCAGGAAGAAGCAAGCTTCACATGGTTTCCACTGTAAGCCACACATGACGACTGGAGTTCCTGTGTTGGACTCCATCTTGAGTTAGGCCCTGCTGGTTCGTTCCTCACACAGCGATCTTCTGCCCCACAAGGCTGCACCTCAGATGTGCTGTGGATTCTGAAGGGAGAGTTTCTGATTCTGACTTTACCACTGAACTTGTAGTGAGCTCTTAGACAGGATGATGCTCTTCAAAGTGCTGCGGCAGACCTAGTTCTAAGTGAAGCTGGGAGCTCCTAGGGTGCCTGTTTGGTTCTGCTTTTTAAGTTTTCTGGGCATAGCACCTGGACTGGATGTGTCCTTCAGAGAAGCTCAGTGAAGGGAAGAGAGAAGAACCACAGAATCATTTGACTTCCCTCAAATGTTCACAGCTGGAGGACTGGGGCAGAGATGCTGTCCCTGGACCCAAGGCAGGAGCAGGGCAGTGCATAATTTCACTTGGCCTGTCTTTCAAAGGACACAGAGAATGCAATTACCTTGTGTGCCCATCTTTTGTAATTTATTTCATGCCTTTTTACATGTCATATATGTGAATCATATGTGTGTGAAAACTACATGTATAAAATTTTTTAAATCCATGAAGCATGAATCTGTTTAAAATACACATTTGTTGGTCTGGGAAGACAGCATAATGCTTATGCAAAAAGGTTTTTATACCTGAGACTTTGAGGTCCCAGGTTCAATTCCCAGCACCACTATGAGCCAGAGATGATTAGCACTCTGGTGTGTGTGTATGTGTGTGTGTTTATATATATTTCATTAAAAATTAAAAATGGGGCCAGGTGGTGGTACACCTGGTTAAGCACACACATTACAGTGTGTAAAGACTCAGGTTCAAGCCCGTGGTTCCCACCTGCAGGAGGAACCCTTCACAAGTGGTGAAGCAGGGCTGCAGGTGTCTCTCTGTCTCTTTCCCTCTCTATCTCTCCTTCCCCTCTAGATTTCTCTCTGTCTCTAATAATAAAATAAGATTAAAAAAATTTTTAAATCGATACAGAAACTATTTTAAATATACAAACATTTGTTAAATATTTATGAGATGATAAGGTAATATAACATGCATTATTTTAAGGGTTTTATCAGTTCTATTATTTATATTATTTACTACATACTATAGTTTATACATGATTATTTATCTTTGTCTAATATACATATTAATCTGTCTCAATGTGTATTTATATATTGTATGTGTGTGTGATATGTAAAGCCCATATTCCATATGCTCTATTATTTGTAATAGAGTAGTAGTCATCTGCCATTGACTGCTTGGGGTACTGACCAGCTCTTTCAAGAATGGATGCCATGACCATGGAGAGCTTTAGCCATGGAAAAGGGGAGCGCAGCTGCTCAGCTCCCAGCTTCTCTCTCTCTCTCATCACCTCTCTCAGTTTCAGCCTCACTTCAGCAGTCACTCAGTGTACACTAGGCTACTGCATTGTGTCTGGAGATCTGTCCTTCTGTGCATACTACAGTACAATTCATTTTCTCTGTTCATATCACAATGTACAGTACACGACCAAACATTCTGAAAGATATTAAAAATGCTGTGAATGATACAAAGGTAACATTACACCCTCTGAAGACAGTTGACAAACCCAATGCCAGCCAGGTCCATTGTGCCTGAAACCTTGGTAAGAGGCAGCTCCTTGACAAATTCATTTTATCAACCAGGTTTTAGGAAGAGAACCTGGTAAACTAAGGAATATCTATGTCTCATATATATAAGTGTCTTTCAGTATACATCAATGTATTTATATGTATTCTTCATGAAAATAAATATATGTAAATCATGATTCGACAATATCATAAAAATTTACTCAGCCAAATAATAACCCTGTTGCTTGACCAGCAGTCAGGAAACAAGAAATGTTTTGGGTTTTTTTTTTTTTTCATTTTTCCTCCAAGATTATCACTGGGGCTAAGTGCCTGCACTATAAATCCACTTCTCATGAAGGCCATTTTCCCCCCATTTTTGTTGCCCTTGTTTTTGTTATTATTGGCTAGGATAGAGAGAAATGGAGAGAGGAGGGGAAGACAGAGAGGGAAAGAGAAAGAGAGACACCTGCAGACCTGCTTCACCTCCTGTGAATTAACCCCCGCTGCAGGTAGGGAGCTGAGGCCTCATACTGGGATCCTTACGCCAGCCCGTGCACTTCACACTATGTGTGCTTAAACCCACTGTGCTATACCGCCTGGCCCGAAGCAATGACTTTCAAAAAACTACTTACCCCTGTGGCCCTGGAGGTGGCTAAATGGCTAGAGCTTTGAACTAAAAGGTTGAAGTTCTGAGTTTGATCCCCAATACCACATATGCCAGAGTGATGCTCTGATTTTCTCTCTCTTTCTCACAAGTTAATTAATGAATTTTTTTAAATGAATGGTTTACCTCAGGTCAGCAAAGGCTGAATTGAATGCCAGAACAGGTAATACTCTAACTGGACTCAGCTTAATGAGATCAGAGGTTTAGTGGGTCTAAGTTTGGGGGGAGTTCCTCAGGGTAAGGGGCACCAAACCCTTCAGGAAACGGTGAAAGTCTCCCATACCGATGCAAGAGTGACATCTCTGGCCTCAGGTCTGAGATAAAGGAGGCCTTAGTAGGCTGGGAAGTGGTGCACCTAGTAGACTGTTCCTGTTACCAAGTGCAATGACCCGGTTCAGGTTCAAGTGCCTCTTTTTCTTTCTCCTCCCCCTCCCCTTTCTTTCTTTCTTTCTTTCTTTCTTTCTTTCTTTCTTTCTTTCTTTCTTTCTTTCTTTTTGCCTTCAGGGTTATCGCTGGGGTTGGTGCCAGCACTATAAATCCAGCTTCTGGCAGTCTTTTTTTTTTTTTTCCATTTTATTGGATAGGACAGAGAGAAATTGCAAGAGAAGGGGGAGAGAGAGAAGGAAAGAGAAAACAGAAACCTGCAGGCCAGCTTCACTGCTTACAAAGTGTGGCCCCTGCAGTCAGGGAGCAGGGACTCTAACTTGGGTCTTTGCACAGCTCCTATGTGCACTTAACTGGGTGCACCACCAGCCGGCCCCCATCTCTCCTTCTCCATTTTCCCCTTTCTTCTCAGTGTCTCTCCGTCTTTATTCAAAATAAAGAACATACTTTTAAAAAGTGGTAGGGGAAGCAGACTCTCCCAGGTGGAGGGATCCCCCCTGCTCACTCCAGCTGAAGAGGAGTGTTCAACACCTCCAGGGCTCGCCGGGGAGATCCAGGGGCCAAAGACAGAGCATACTCAAGATGTGAAGGGTGGAGAAAAAAAGAATGATTGAGTTCCACCAGGATGGGTTTCCAGGCCCCAAGCCACTGAGGACAGCAGCTGGGTGAATCCTGGGCTGTGTAAGATTGCATATGAGTAAACAGAGAAACCCGAAGTAGGGAGGCGATGGAAATGAAGCATCCCCTCCACCCCACCTCCCAGCAGCCAAACCATTTTCAGAAGTTTCAACAGATGCCTTCCACCCCCTTTCTTCTTGGGAATGCCTCAAGATCTTTACTTTTTCTCAAATGGGCAACATTCCCCAACACCTACGTTTGCCTTCTGGAATCCAGTCCAATCTGCTGCTTCTCCCTGGGATTCTTCCTGTTCCTCTTTTTTTTTTTTTAATGCCAACCTAGACCCTCCCAAATGTCCTCTCTCAGTAAAACACTTCCCCTGCAAACTCATGGCATGCATTCAGTCAGCACTTATGACACCCATGCTATGGTCACGGGCTAAGCTCTGGACTTGCCTGGGACAAATTAAGAACTAAACAGACCCAGTTTACTCAGAGCCAGCAGTTTTGTAAAGAGAGTCAGGAATAAAGTGAGGAAACATATTACAACCACAGAATCAATGCCTTCTGCCTTCTGAGTCTTTCCTGTGCCGCCTTCTTCAGGCCCCCTTGATCTTCCTTGAGAGAAACTGACAGATTTAAGACTACAGGTTGTTGAAGCATAAGATTCTGGGAGGTCAAACCCCCACACTGTGCCCAAGATGGGCTGAGACTCCATGACATGACACTCGTCCGCAGAGAGTATCATTGTGTGCCTGGGCTGTCCCTGCAATGCCTCTGGTCACTACCTTGAGTTTGTCACCAAGGAGACCAAGTCACAGAGCCCTGAGGTCATGGGGAGAGCAATCAGGCAGATTTCTTGACCACATTTCACACTTCTGGTATCTTTCAGACACTAGCACAGGCCCGGAACAGGAAGTCTCCTCCAACCTGAAAATACTTCTCCTACTCAGAGCCTTCTTGTTCTCTGTAATCAAGCAAATACAATCAGTGGCCTCATCTAGGGTTGGGTGTTGGTGTGCCCAGCTGAGCACCCATGTTACCCCATGCTTAAGGAACCAGGTTCAAGTCCTCAGTCCCTACCTGTGGGGTGGGGGGGGGGAGAGGCTTCATGAGAGGTGAAGTTACGGTGCAAGTATTTGTCTCTAACCCTCTCTATTTCCCCATTCCCCTTTCAATTCCTTCCTGTCCTGAAAAATATAAAGGAAGGAAGGGAGGGAGGAAGGGAGGGAGGGAGGAAGGGAGGGAGGAAAGCAACAGTGGCCTCACCTTTTTCTTTTACACCCTATCATCTTTGAGGGAGACTTCCTATCCTCTGAGGTGCTGCCTCTAGCCTTTCAAAGTCCCAGGCCTTCACAAAGAGTCCTGCTACCAGAAGTTGAGATCAACTGAGCTGGGCTGGAGAAATAGGTCACTTGGATAGTGCATTGCTTTGCCACATACACAACCCAGGTTCAAGCATGGCCCACACTGCATTGAAGGAAGCTTCAGTCTCTCTCTCTCTTTCTCTCTCTCGCTACCTCTCTCTACCTCCCTCTCACTCTCTCTCTCCCTCTCTCTCCATATATAGAAATCAGCTGAGCTATTTTCTTCCCAGGACCCAACTCACAATCAATGTCTTCCTTCTGAATGGGAAGAGAAGCTGATGGTTTCCTGACAGTGACTTCTTTGCCCTTTTGTCCTGGATGTTTCCAGAGTCAATTTCCCTGCCTGTGGACCCAGCATCCATCTCCCAGTGCTCCCTCAGTTGATAGGAATCAAGAATGGTGCCTCTGAATGAGCCGGCGGTCATGGCCGAGTTCCCCCTGGATTGCTCTGTGTTCAGCCTTCCTTTAGATCCATCCCTCCTAATTAACCTCGTGTCTGTATCCTTTATTGCACGGGAGAGAAAATATTGTCGCTGAAGAACTCAGCAGCAGACATTTCCGAAGACCAACAGGCAGCATCTCCAGGGTTCCCCCTTCATTTACTAAATTGGCACTTTTCTTAAATTAAACCATTTCTGGCTTCGCTCCTTCTTTACAAAACAGGTGCTTTCATTCCGGGAAGTAATAATAATAGTCTGATGCTAGCAAGGAGCGGAGAAGGATCATGGACGTTGCACAACTTCAAGATGATCCAGTGTACAAAATACACCCCACTGGGGGTACACACATCTTCTTGGTGAGCTCCAGAGAACTCCTGGCTCTCTTTCTCCCCCCAATGACCTGCATGCAAATGGAATCAGATCTAAAATACTTAGATGAACCTCGGAGCAGTACATTACTAGATTACAATCTCCCATATTCCTTTCTAGGATCTGGAAACTCTGTTTTGAAACTCTCCTGCAGACACTTCTTTCCTCCAAGTTTGGAAGCACCTTCCCCTTATGCTATTCTCAGAGATTGGGAGCAGAAATGGCTTCCTTTCTTGACAAAGAGGACTATTTGCTGGCCTTTGAACATCCTCAGCACTGGTGGCATCTAGAAAGGAAGCAAATGCTCCCCACCCCCAACCTGGTAGCCAGTGTTCACCTGAGTTCAGGTTTGCGTTGATACAGGAAGATCCTGGATTTTGAGTAAAGGTGGGTTTTCCAGTGGCTGTGCAACCACTCAAGGTCTCCGCCACCCAACAGCTCAGGGATCTGCTGTCCACCAGCTGCAGAGCATGCACGGTCCACGCTAAATCATCTTTCTAGAAGTGCAGGAGGGCCAGGCACTCTCCACTCTCACTCTCACATAGAAAACATCTCCATTGCCGAGCCCACAGAGAGGCATGTCCCCCCCCACCACACATTTGTTTTTCCAGAACATTCTAGTCTAGCCAACCAGAACACCACATCACATCCATCCATCCACTTGAAGCTAATATTCCTGACCTGCCAAGTCTTCCTTCTTCTGTGCTCCCATGTGGTGTTGGCGGATAGGGTGTGTGGGGGAGATTAAAACCAGGATCTCATGCATAGAAAGCATCCTAACTACTACTAGGCAAGCTACCATCCAGCCTCTCACAAGTTCTTGGTGGAAGGGATCATCTCTTCTGTTTGGAAAGTTGCTGACTGAGCCAAATTCATCCCCTGGCTATGAGTAGAAATACCCAGCTCAGATGGAGAAAGAAAAGGGCACTCAGTGAACTGAGGTCAAAATACTTATCTGTGGTCTTAGGCATCACCAGTCAAACTGACTCCCCCAGCTCCCTGAGCTGTGAATGGACAACTGGCTCACCACTGGCTGCAGTTTAGTGAGATGGTGCACGGAGCACGCGCAGATCCTGGATTCAAGTCCCCAGCCTGCTCGTTCAGGGGGAAAGCTTCACGAGCTATGAAGCAGTGCTGCAGGTGTCACTCTTTCTTCCTCTCCCTCCTCCTACATGATTTCTTTCTGTCTCTATCTAATATATAACAAAAAAGAAGGGGGAGAAAGGAAAAAACCAAGTGACAGTCTTAATATGGCCAGATGGTGAATGATGACATCTGAGTTTCAACCTCTTGTCCCTTAGCCTTCTCAAAAGAGAAAAAAGATTCACTTCCTACACCAGGCACCAGGATTCTTGATGATGACGCCTCTTTAATGTATATAAAATCTTATGAGAAAGAGAAACTTTCCAGGGCACTGCTCCCATTTATGACATTCTGTTTACTTTTGATTTCCTCTTTATGTGATGCCAGGGACTGAACCCAAGGCCTCTCACATGCAAAGCAGCATGTATCCTACCTACTACCAAGCCACCTCTCAAATCCTACAATGTTTTTTTCTACATGTATTTATGTTTTCAAAATCTGGGCCTCATGTCTGCACAATTTCACTGCTTAGGGCCACTTTTTCACTCAGATGAAGACAGACAGACAGACAGACACACACACACACACAGAGAGAGAGAGAGAGAGAGAGAGAGAGAGAGAGAGAGAGAATGAGAGCACTAGAAAGGGAGAGACAACACTCAGTGCCATAGTACCTCCCATGTGGTGACAGGGTTCTAACTTGAACTGCAAGCATAGTGAGGTTCACTTCCTACCTGCTGAGTTATCGCTCTGGCCCTGTAGTCTGAGTTTTAAATAAGAAAATAAACCATATACCAAGCCTCAACTAGCCAGCTGCCTATTACCTCATTTTATCTTCACAAAAGCCCCACATTCCAACCACCCCATTCATTCTGTAGAGGAGGAAATGGAAGAGGAAGAACTTGTGGAAACCGATAAGGTCCCATGTTGAGCAACCCCAGGCCACCTAGTCTGGGTGACCCTGCCCTGGGCAGCAGGGCCACAGTAAAGGGACATCCAAACACCTCTGAATTCCTCAGCAGGCAAGTGTCTGGACTTTCCTTCCCTCCCTCCCTCCCTCTCTCCGTTCACCTGCACTCATCATGTGCATTTCATTAGGCCTCTTTGCCCAGTGATCTGTTGATTTGTTGTATTAGAATTGCAAACAAACACTCTCATTCCATCTTCCTGGCCCCCCTCATTGGCTCTCATGGCATCTGGAATTCAGCATTGATTTTTCTGGCCCCGCTCCACTGCCTGACTGACACTTCTGCTTGATTTCCTCTTGGAGACCTTCCTGCTGGATCCTGGGAAAAACTAGCACATCACCCAGAAATGCTGAATTACCCCCTTCCCCCTCCTTATCTGTTCTTGGGTGTCAAAATTCAGTAGCCCTGAGCTATGTTCCAGATGACCAGGATACAGTTCTAGACCCAGAGGCTACCCATCAGAAAGGGACTTCCCCAGGAGGTGGGGGTGTCAGGTGAATTTTGTTCTTCTGAAGTTTACAATCAGATCCAGGTAATTTGACTTCTTGTGGGTGAGGAAGGGGATTATCTTGGTTAGAATGATGGGGAAGCATGAGGGGAATGAGCTCACTGGGACTTTAATCGCATAATCAATCTGAAGACTTCACACTGTTGAAGCTTCCTAAAGATGAGCTTTAAATTCCCATGGTCACGAAATCTAGTGTTATCTCCAGATTACTAAACACATACCCACCCACCCCCATTCTACCCACCCAACCTCCCTCTAAAAAAAAGATGAGCCTTTCTCTTAAGTTTAAGAACCTAAATAAACACAGCTTTTCTCCTGCTAGCTCACTCATTCTCACTGTTCACATCTGGTTGCCATTTCTGATGATCACCCTAGGGTACTGGATAGCAAGCAGAGCTATATTTTCTCCCCTCAGCTTTCCAGTGGCTACTCAAACAGGTGTTTGTTGCATGGAAGCCACCATTCTGTCAGTAAAATCTGGGACAGTTCTCTGGCAGCAGCCAAGAGGAAGGGGTCTCAGTCTCAAGGTGGTGAGTTGGAAGTGGCTGCTCCTAACTCACAAAGGAATTATGGGTATGGCAGTTAAAAGACTGTTAACTTCATCATAGTGGTGTCATTTACACAACAGAAATTGGCATATGTTAACAAGTGCCACCTATGTGCCAGGGTGTGCAGTCCCATGGCCAATTTGGATAGAGGTAGAAGGTATGGAGAGGTGGACTGAATGAAGGAGTCAGAGGTGAGTCAAGCAAGGAACCCCACTCATGAATCAGGACAGATCTAGCAATTATCAACCCTTCTATCCAAACTGGATGCAAACCGCCCCTCCCCCCCCCCAGCATTAGAAACAAATTTACTGGTCATGTTCTCAGAGCTAAAAATAGGGGCAGTTGAATAAAAATAACAATTAGAGTTCATCCACTTCTCAGAAGCCATGGGCCAAAAGCAAAGGGCTCTTGAGCAGAGACTTCATTCTACATCCACACTTATAAATAGCCCAGCCCTGGTTCTCTGGCTCTTTCTGGTAGAAATGTTTATCCTCTCCAGATAGTTGATAAGCTCACTGAAAGCAAAGACCCTGCCTTTTGTTCCTTACCTATCCTTGACAAGACCATGTAAGGTACTGAAGACACAATAGCTAATTCACAGAGATTTTGGCCGATCCCTTGAATTGAATTCAATCGGTAGCAAACCAGTGGCTTATTACCAGGGTTAAGCCTTTCTGAATTCCCTTTCTTCTAACAAGCTGAAAATTCACTTCTGTCTAGACGATTATACATTTGGTTGGGCATAAACTCAACCCCATAACATCACCTGAGCTTGGGCCAGTGACTCTGTCTCAGTTGGGACTTTCCAGCTGAGTATCTTCTTTCTCCATGGCTTCCTAGGCTCCTTGCCTCTTCCTCAAAGCCATAGGGTTTGAAATTATGTTTCTAAGTCTGCTGGCAATTTGTTCTCTGACAGTATTCCCCTGGACACCTGGAATTTCCCTTAAATACAAGCAGTGCAATGTACCATCAAGACAAGACAACAAAGAGGGTGCTTCTGGGTCTGCGCTGAAAGGAACACAAAGAGAGTGTGCAAGGACCCAAGTTCAAGCCCCCAGCCCCCACCTGCAGGGAGAAAGCTTCACAAGTGGTGGAGCAGTGCTGCAGGTGTTTCTCTGTCTCTCTTCCTCTGTATCTCTCAGTTTCTAGCTCTCTAGCTGTCTCTATCCAATAAATAAAGATTTTTTTAAATCTTAAAAAATGAATAAATAAATAGATGCAGCCACCTTCCACATCTCCTGTTGAGCAGTGTTTCTCATCATAATTGATGAGGGTCAGAACCCACATTCTAGCTGAGGGTCACTGTCTCAATTCCTCTCCCAGAAATGGAGAGGAGGAAGAAGCACTTTGGGGGACCAAGTGGTGGTGCACCCAGCTAGGCAATCACATTACAGTGCAAGAGGATTCAGGTTCAAGCCCCCAGTCCCCACCTGCTGGGGGAAATCTTCACAAATGATGAAGCAGGGCTACAGGTGTCTGTCTCTCTCCCTCTCTATCTCCTCCTTCCCTCTCAATTTCTCTGTCTCTGTCCAATAATAGATAAATAAAATATTTAAGAAGGAGCAGCACTTTGGAAAGTCTGTCCTTCTTTGGGACCCTTGACCTCTCACAATGGAACACTGTCACCTGTCATATTCCTCCATCTTCTCTGAGAGGCAAGACTTCCTCAGGCCCATAAACAGAGGCCATACTTGCTGACTGAGGTGGTATAACCTATAATCTGCCAGGAGTCTAGAACCTTCTCCTAAACTGACAACTGATGTTCAAATATTGCAGGAGCCAAGAGCTCTAGGAGGTGCTTCTTAAAGTTTCTAGAAAATGCTGACTCCCTCATTGTTCTCACAGATAATTTCACAGCATTCATCAGTCAGGGATCCCCACCAGTAACTGACTCTAGATTAAGGACACCAGATGAAATGCCTCCCTCAGTCACACCGTCTACTTCCTTCCTGGACACCACTCCTGTTTTCTCTCCCTGGGTTCCCATCTCTCTTTCAGGAAGGAAGAGGCTGGCTGTATGAGATCCCTGCCCCATCCTCAGTCTTTGCCATGAGTGAACTGAATAAGCACAGAGGTTCGCACAGAGGGAGTGGGGCATAAGGATGGGACTGGAATGGAGTTCCTGGAGGCTGGGATTCTCTTTGACCCTAAGAGCAACTACAAAACAGTTTTCATCTCAGAAACAACCATGTCAACCCTCAGCCTTCTAATTCTGCCCATCTAGGAGTTTCTAACGAGGCATTTTGAAAAAAAAAAAAAAAAAAAAAAAGGAAGGGAAGGGAAGAAGGGAAGGCTAAGTGGTGCTGCACTGGGTTTGAGCCCCCTGGCTCCCCACCTGCAGAGGGAGCTGCTTCACAAATGAACCAGGTCTGAAGGTATCTATCTTTCTACCTCTCATTTTCTCTCTGTCCTATCCAAAAAAATCAGAAAAAAAAAAAATGACCACAGGAGCAGTTGATTAATAGTGCCCCAGGAATAACCCTGGAGGCAAAAAAAAAAAAAAAAAATGAGGGAGGGGGTGTACCTCCTTTGGAAGGGGGAGACAGACACAGGTCTGTCTTCCTCACAGAAGTAGGACAAGGCAGCAGCTGTGTGCCCCTTATCCAAGTTCACATCAGAGGAGGGAGGGAGGGAAGGAGGGAGGGAGGGAGGGAGGGAGGGAGGGAGGGAGGGAGGGAGGGAGGGAGGGAGGGATGGAGGGAGGGAAGGAGGGAGGGAGGTAGAGGGGGTATGGCGATCCTTAAGGCCTGTGAAACTCTGGCTTAATTGTTGGGCCAGGGATGGGCTCTGAGCACCCACTGATGACATTACTGTCCTATCAGCAGCTGGGAATCATGTCACCCCCTTCCCAGTCTCTATTTTCACAACATGGAAGCCCATAGAGAGACTCCCATTAATTCCAGAATATTTTCTGCTCCTGCTTCCACTCTGGCATAGAGGCACTCAGGGCTCACTGGAGCTCCAGGTGGATTAGTCTGTCCTCAGGACTCTCCCTTTATGACTCAGGATCCCAGGTGAGGGCCACGTTTTTTGACTCCTCAGCCATTCAAGACATAGAGGTCTCAGAAAGAAGATGACTCAGGTCTGAGGAAAAGGCTCACATTACATTCTACTCTATATAGTTGCATGAAACTATCTGTCTCTTTGTGAATGAAAAAGTGTCCTGGACCGACCAGTCAACGCCCATGTTCAGCGAGGAAGCAATTACAGAAGCCAGACCTTCTACCTTCTGCAACCCTCAATGACCCTGGGTCCATGCTCCCAGAGGGATAGAGAATGGGAAAGCTATCGGGGGAGGGGGTGGGATATGGAGATTGGGCGGTGGGAATTGTGTGGAGTTGTACCCCTCCTAAAATAAAAAAAATAATAAATAAAATAAAAAAAAAAGAAAGTAGGAAGGGAGGGCAGGAGGTGATGTATTGATTAGGGTGCTAAATTTAAGAAAAAGTGTCCTGGAGCAGTAAAATCATAGGAAGGCCATGTCCCCATCAAATCAAAAATAAATAAATAAGTAAATAAATAAGCAAGGCTTAAAGGTCTTACTTGCTAATTCAGGGTAGAATTCTACCTACCAAAGCCCATCTGCATGTGTGTGTGCATGTGTACATGCATGCAAGAGAAAGAGAGGGAGAGAGATCAGTTTAGTTACCGTATTGCACCTGTTAGAGGGGCACAGTTTCACACCTCTTGGTGTGGATGTTGCCACACCACCCCCACCAGCATAGAACCACCACCCTTCCAACACTGTCCACTGCACCCTCCCTCCCATCTCGGCAATCTCGGTTCTGAGGTCAGAGTTCATGATTCCTTGGTCTGGGTTTGTCATTGTCATTTCCTTTGCTTTGTTCCTTCACATTTCACACATGAGTGAAATCATCTAGTGTTTGTCTTTCTTCTATCTGACTTATTTCCCTTGGAATGACCTCGGCTGGTCCCACCCATGTCACCACCTTGGGAAAACTGGACAGTCCCAAACAGAATGAAATTAGACCACTATTTCCCACCATGCATCTCTCCCTCCTTAGCCCCTTCAACCTGCAAGATATCTGGCAAGAAATTTAGAGGACAGGTGAAGAAGGCTGAAGCCAAATTCTTCAAAGCTGAGGCTTCCAGGGTTCCTGTCTGGGGTTGTCCTCTGGGCTCCCTTCCACTGGAATCCTTGTCTTGAAAGTTTAGGGGGTGAGAGGGAGCACAACTACAAAAAAGGAGGTGTTAGAACAGTTTGCCCAGCCAGCATCACCTCCACCAACAAAAACCCAACTTAGGTGTTTGGGATGAGACTCAGAAAAGGTAGGTAGCTCCAGCTCTGATCCTCAAACAGTTGGGAAACTTATCAACAAGTGGGTCTTAAAGTTGAAATGAAAGCCAAGCAACGTGGAAGCCTACTTTGAAATCCAAATTTTTGAAGAAGATGCTCTTGCATGTGAACTCTTCCATCAAGGAAAGGAGTGTGTGTGTGTGTGTGTGTGTGTGTGTGTGTGTGTGTGTGTGTGTGTACATTCCCTTGTGTTCTGTGGTCACTGGTACCATGTGTTCAGTGGGGCAAAAGCAAAGGGGTGATCAGTCAAGGACACATGCTAGACTGGGGAGGTACAGCATGAAGTCTGAAGCTGATCACTGGCAGGACGGGGGAGGGAATGGGAGAGAGAGAGAAAGATAATGCCAAAATAGAACATTACAAATGGTAGCAGTTCTCTGATTCCTCTTTCACATAAAGAAATGCATGTTTGCATGCATACATGAATAAATAAATACACAAAGACATCTACACATAAATTTTTCAAAAATTATAAGGGCTGGCAAAAGAGCTCACTTGGCTATTGTGCTGCTTTGTCATATATGTGACCCAGGTTTGAGTCCAGCCCTCACTGCAGTGAAGGAAGCTTCAATACTGTGGGCTCTTATATACTCTCTGCCTTTATCTTAAAAAAAAAAAAAAAAGGTAAAAATAAAATTAAAAAACGCTTCCTGCCAGTACAGAATCTTCTAGGATAAAGCAAGAGCTTGCCTCTGCAAAGACCATCCCAGGTTCTGTCAGACAGAGCAGGCTCACATGCCAAGCTACCAATGGGCCCAGAACTCAATGAGAACAGTAAGCAAGGGTGAACACAGGCCTAGGCATGGAATGTTAGGGTCTGTGTGTTGGGGTTGGGGGTGGACAAGCTATGGAAGCAAAGAACTTAGTAGACAGCCAGTCAGTGAACCTCCTCTTCTTAAACCAAGAAAATTTCTGCTTCCCTGGGGCTCAGTCTAGACAGTCCTCCAAAAAGAGATGACGTCTCAGGTACCCAGACATCCTTAATGTCCTCTTCCTTCTCCAACTGCCCTTTTCCTGCTGAAAATAATAATAAAAGAAACACACTGTAAGGGTGCACACAAGACTCATAGTGTCACCCAGATTTATTTTTATCTCAGGTGCAACATGGCTTTGGGAATCAGAGAAAAGATAAGATGTTTTCCTCCCCTGAGCTGACTGGGATACTGTTTTCAAAAGAATTCAAAAGCAGTTACCTGTCAGGATCTCTCTCAGCATGGCTTCCTGGCATTACACATGACAGACAAAGGGAAATCAGTCCAGAAGCCAGAGGTGGCAGAGGCAGGCGTGAAAGGCAAGGTTTCTGCCTCCCATGTTGATGTTCCACTCATCCTGATTCATTCCAAGTCATCCAGGCCTCTAGACCCAGGGGCCTTGTCAGATTCTCCACTCTAGCAAGTGGAGGGCTGCCAAGGCAGGAGGAAAAAGGAAGTATGCTGGTCTCACACTAGAAAAACAAATGGCCGCCATCAGACATTCCAACAAGAGTAGCACCCTGCAAGTTTCCGGTCTTGAATTCCTCCCTCCTGAAAGTGGCCTTGGGAAAGCAATCACCTGTGAGCCTGAGGGTATGAGGTGAGGACCACTTTCCTAGCTCCTACCTGGAAGAGAATCATATGTCCTCCCTTTCTGAGGGGCAAGATGCAGAGAGAGGCAACACAGAAGAAGCCTGCTCAGGAACAACCCTAACCAAACCTCAGCTCCAGGGTCTCAGAAGGAGCAGGGTGGGGGAGGCTGTGAGCAT
>NC_080169.1:103752477-103768137 GCF_950295315.1 Erinaceus europaeus
CGCTTGCTGTCCTCACTGTTTCTACCCACTTGCCCACCTTCCCAGTGGTGCCACACCTGCAACTCCTTGTCCTGGGAAACAAGTCCAACTGCAGGGGTGCTACTCCCCACAGAAGTGGAGGGGTACAGGGACATGAGCAGATCTGAGAGGCAGCTGCACTGTCTGCCCACTGCCCATCCACCTCACCTGGGCACTGTCTGCACCTACAGCTGAGGCTCGAGTTGTTCCAGAATTTGCTTCCTTCTTGGCAGGTGCTCAGAGAGAAAGAAAGCACACACACACACACACACACACTCACGCACAGTAGGGAACTGCCTACACTTACACCTGCAAATCTCACAGCACGCACACACACATGCATACAAAAATACACACATGTGCACAGTGGGAAGCCAGCACCTACATTTGGAGACGTGATACACCCCATCGCATGCACCCAGATACACACATAGATACGTCCCGTGGGGATGTCTGTTGGACGACTCACAGTTCATCTGCCATAATGAACATGGAAGGCAGTCATTAGAGAAGGCCCCTTAGCATCCTCCATTTGCTCCTTCTAACTCTCTCTCTCTGTCTCTCTCCTCAGGATGTGACACTGTGCATCCCACATGCAGCTAGTCACAGAGTTACACAATCACAGAAGCCTGCCAGGACATTCCCTGGGGGCTAGCAGAGGGGTGGGGAAGGTGACCCAGATATTCTACAGCCAGTGTAGGGGTAGAGGTCCTGGTTGTTAGCTGGCCCAAAGTCTTGGCTCCTTTGCCCAGTCCTGTCTAACATCCCTGCTCCCCATCTCAGTGGTTTTCTGCTTCTATGTTCTCTCTCTCTCTCTCTCTCTCTCTCTCTCTCTCTCTCTCTCTCACCCTCCCTCTCTTTCTCAACTTCTCAGATAGTGGCTATCGGTAGAGTTACGACAAAATGGCCAGAGGGCTAATCAGCCAGGTCTGGACAGTGATGAGATTAAAGTCAGAGACAAATTTTATTAGGAAGCTTGAACCATGCCCAAATAAGTGTTTGGCAGAAGATAACAGCTAGCCCAGCTGCAAGCCAGCTGCCCACTGAGGAGCCCTTAAGGGACTGAGGCTTAACAGAGGCCGGTGGGAGGAGTAAAGGCATCAGTCAGCTCCCTCTCTGACCAGCCCCAGGACCACCTGCAGCTCCACTTACCCTACCCACTGGGAGGTAAGGGTGGGGCTGTATCAGACTCACTTTCCCGCCTGAACAAAGACTGTCTTATTTGTTTTCCAACCCACCAAATTTTCGTTCAGTTCATCAGTAGAGGTATCTTTTCTTTCTTTTTTCTATTTTACTATCTGTGTTTATTTATTGGATAGAGACAGCCAGAAATCAAGAGGGAAGGGAGAGATAAAGAGGAAGAGACTGAGAGACACTTACAAACCTGTTTCACTACTCACAAAGCTTTCCTCCCTGCAAGTGGAGACTGGGAGCTTGAACCTGAGGCCTTGTGCACTGTAACATGTGTGTTCAACCAGGTGTACCACCACCCAAACCCTGGAGGTATCTTTTCTAGACCAAGTCGCCACCTTTCCAAATCCCCTAAATTCTTTTTTTTTAATATTTATTTATTTATTCCCTTTTGTTGCCCTTGTTTTTTTATTATTGTTATAGTTATTGATGTCTTTGTTGGATAGGACAGAGAGAAATGGAGAGAGGAGGGAAAGACAGAGAGGGGGAGAGGAAGATAGACACCTGCAGACCTACTTCACCACCTGTGAAGCGACTCCCCTGCAGGTGGGGAGCCGGGGGCTCGAACCGGGATCCTTGCACCTGTCCTTGCGCTTTACGACACCTGCGCTTAACCCACTGTGCTACAGCCTGCCTCTCTCAAATCCCCTAAATTCTTTCCTGTCTCCCACATCACCTCAACAGGTGCAATTGGGAATTATGCTTCTAGTAAATGCATTTTCACTTTCTAGTTTTCAGTCATTTTGAAACTTGAAGAAAAGTGGCAATATATAGTGTCTCTATCCTTCACACAGTTTCCACTGATGATGATATCTTGCAGAACCATGCTGGGGTTTCCTAAAACAAAGCCAACATTCCACTGGTAATGAGACTTAAGGTTTACGCTTGGATTCCACCTGTTATTCCACTAACATCCATTTTCTGTCTCAAGATCTAACTGCAGATCTGACATTGCAACTGGGGGGGGGGCATCTTTTATTTTTATATACTTCTTTATTTCTTTAAAGGTTTACCATCTATATGTGTTTTTTATTTTTTGATTTTTTAAAAATCATCTTTATTTATTCATTGGATAGAGACAGCCAGAAATTGAGAAGGAAGGTGGTGTCACAGAGGGAGAGAGATAAAGAGACACCTGCAGCACTGCTTCACCACTCGCAAAGCTTTCCCCCTGCAGGTGGGAAAGGGGACTCAAACCCAGGTCCTTGCACATTGTAACATGTACACTCAACCAGGTGTGCCACCACCCGGCCCCCTATATGTGTTTTTTAATGAGAGCTAGTGAAAGAGACCAGAGCACCCCTTGGCTTGACTACACTCAGTACAGGGAACCAAAGCTGGGACTTCACATACACAGCCCCAGCTCTAGCATCCTGTATTTTTAGGTTGTTCTTTCCACCCATTTTAGAGTCTTTGTTAACACTGAAAGTAAAGTGCACCTTGACGAAATAGAACTTAGGTCAGGTATCCACTTCCGTGAGCTCATCTGTCACCCTTCTCCCACAATGCAGCGGGGAAATAGAGGGCAGTTTTGTGATGCTTCCTGGGGACAACAAAGTGAAAACCAACAGACACAGTGGAGTCTCCTTGTGTGGAAAGCTAGGGAATGGCTCTCAGAGAGACCTAGACTATAATCCCTGGGACCGGTGACAATTTGCACCAGAAGAGGTTTTTGTTTGTTTGTTTGTTTGTTTTTTGCAAATGGGATTAAGTTAAATGTCTTGAGATGAAGAAATTGTCCTGGATTACCCGAGTGGGTCCTCAATACAATCACAAGCACGCATATAGGAGGGAGGTTTCAGACACAGTAAAGATCAGGTAAAGACAGTGAAGAGAGATTTAGAGACACTGTTCTCTTGCCCTTCAAGACAGAGAAAGGAGCTCATTTGTATGAACCTAGATTTGGGACTGGAATCATCTAAGAATCAGTCTCCTCCAAAAACCTGGAAAGAGTCCACCCATCTTGATCAACACAAGAAAATTCATTTTGGATTCCTGACCTCCAGAATGGGAAGAAAATGAATTTATGGGGGCCGGGTGGTGGCGCACCCGGTTGAGCGCACATGTTACAATGCGCAAGGACCCAGGTTCCAGTCCCCGGTCCCCACATGCAAGGGAAAACTTCATGAGCGGTAAAGCAGTGCTGCAGGTGTCTCTCTTCCTCTCTGCCCCCCCTCCCTCTCGATTCCTGGCTGTCTCTACCCAATAAATAAATAAAGATAATAAAAAATTAAACAAGAAAAGAAAATGAATTTATATTATTTCAAGCTATCAGTTGAGAGCCACTTGTCTCAGTAGCTAGAGGAAGTACATACAGATGGTTACCTGTCATAGAAGATACTAAATATTTGTGAAACTCACAGATGCAGGTTTTTTTTTTTTGTTCCAAAACCTACACCACAACCTAAAACCAATAAAAGGTCTTATCTTCCTGCAGTTTTTTTTAAATATTTATTTATTCCCTTTTGCTGCCCTTGTTATTGGTTTATTGTTGTAGTTATTGTTGTTGTTATTGGTGTCGTCTTTGTTGGATAGGACAGAGAGAAATGGAGAGAGGAGGGGAAGATAGAGGGGGAGAGAAAGACACCTGCAGACCTGCTTCACCGCCTGTGAAGTGACTCCCCTGCAGGTGGGGAGCCAGGGGCTCGAACCGGGATCCTTAAGCAGGGCCTCGCGCTTTGCGCCAAGTGCGCTTAACCCGCTGCGCCACCGCCTGACCTCCCTGCCACTATCTATTAAATCCAGCTGGATGTAGTGACCCTTCAGTCTCACTCTCTGGCAGGGTGCTGACTTGCCCAATAGAGGGCACAGGCACAAGGATCTGGGTTCAAGCCCCCTAGTCCCAATCTTCAGAGGAGGGGAATTTCACAAGTGGTAGAGCAGTGATACAGGTGTTTTCTCCTCTTTCTGTCTTTTACCCTCTATCAGGGGAAAAAAAAAAACCTGCCAGGAACAGTGGATCCGTGCAGGCACTGAAACCCAGCAATTACCTTGGTGGCAAAAATTAATTAACTATGGCCAGTTGGCGGCACATCTGGTTGAGCGTACATGTTACAATGAGCAAGGGCCCAGGTTTGAGCCCCCAGTCTCCATCTGCAGGAGAAAAGCTTTGCAAGTTTTACAGGTGTCTATTTATCTTTCTCCCTCTGTCATACCCTTCCCTCTTAATTTCTGGCTGTCTATATCCAATAAATACATAAAGATAATAAAACTAAATTTAGTTAATTAACTAATTCTCACTCCTAAATACATCTGCAGTAGAAATGTGACTCTGTGGTCTCTGGAAGCCATGCACAAAAGTAAGAGCAGCAGCACTCTTCCTTAAAAGACAAATACTGGAAACCATCCCAAAACGCTCATCAACAAATAAGATTGAAAATCAGTTTGAGATCATCACCCCTGGGATCCTCTAAAACCACAAGGATGAACACACTGTAGTGACATGCAGGGATGTAGGTCAGTCTCATAAAAATCAAGTCAGGCAAAATGAATGAGACCCAAGGGTGTGTGTCTATGTGATTCCCTGTACACAAAGTACCAAAACTAGAGTGAATTTCACTTGTGAGTAAGTCAGCGGAGCAGCTGTTGTTGGTGCAGGCAGTGACTCACTGGTGGGGTGGGGTGCCAAGAAGGGACTCTTGGGGAGTGGGAATGTCCTCCTAAATTTTCCCACAGATCGCACAGTGTAAACTGTGCATTCGGTGTGTAAACTCTCAAACTCTCCAAGGATCTGTTAATACACTGGAGGTAAAAGTTTGACCATCTTATGCAGACATTACACACATTTTCCGGTATGAATGTAATAATTTGGTAAAAGAAAAAAAGTGACCCAAGAAACTCAAGTTGGAATATGGTTCCTCCACCAAGCCTATCTCTTCCCAAAGAGTTGGGCTAAAAGCCTACTGGGACATGCACAGCAAGTGAGGTGTTACTGGCCTGTTACCGTAATTACATCTCTGGAAATGTGCAGAACCCTTACTTTCCCTTCACATGTATGATGGTGCAAATACATGGACTGCAATCACAGCCCCAAAATACACAATTTAGCAGGCACAAATATATCCATATATATGATCCCAGGTGAACCTTGTACATTTCCATGACTTGATCAAGTGGAAGATGGGGCCTCAGTTGCCCCATCTTGAGGCTTACTCACCCCATCAGCTTCCCATATGAACTTTGACAGCAAGTCTGGGGACGGTGACCCTGAATGTGTTCTGGGGCAGAGCCCATCCATTTAAAAATCTATAAAGGGGCCTGGAGAGGTAGCTCACTTGGATAGTGTGCTGCTTTGCCATGTGTGCAACCCAGGCTTAAGCCCAGCCCCACCGCACTGAAGGACACTTCAGTCTGTGGTCTCATCTATGTAGCTAGCTAGGTTTAAAAAAACGAGCTGAGTATACATGTTACAATGTGCAAAGATCCAGGTTAAAGCCCCCAGTTACCACCTGCAGGGGGAAAACTTTGCAAGTGGTGAAACAGGGCTGCAGGTCTCTCTCTCTCTCTCTCTCTCTCTCTCTCTCTCTCTCTCCCTCCCTCCCTCCCTCTCTCTCTCTCCCTCTCTTCCCTCTCAATCTCTGACAGTCTCTATCAAGAAATAAATTAAGATTGTTGGTATGCTTCTAAATTCTGCTTCTAAGACCCCTTCTGTTTCATTGGTTTGGTCCCCCCTGCTTGGCACTGTGTTCTGTTTACATAACCACTGTTAACTAAGCACCCCCCTGCCTCTGGGACATTGGTTTAATCTTCACTTGTCCGTGCTTTTTCCTTCTTCCCGCCCCCTTTCCTACGTACTTCCTTTTTTCCTGACTCTTCCGCCTCAGGAGAGATGCAGGACAGAATTGTGTTGTGATTAGAAGATATTAGATTGTTGAACCACATCTCTGCTCGTCAATAAAGAGATACTGCTTCCCAGTTCAGCCATGAGTCCCCGGTCGTCTCTCTCTCCAGATCCATGTTCAAGCCCCCTCTTCCCACCTGCAGGGGAAAAACTTTGCAAGTGGTGAAACAGGGCTGCAGGTCTGTCTCTCTCTCTCTCTTCCCTCTCAATCTATGACAGTCTCTATCAAGAAATAAATTAAGATAATAATTTTTCTTAGTTTATGGTGGTAAGTGGTAGCACACCCAGTTGAGTACACATGCTACAATGCCCAAGGACCCAAGTTCAAGCTCCCAGGTCTCACCTACAGAGAGAAAGTTTCTCAGTGAAGCAGGGCTGCAAGTGTCTCTGTCTCTCTTTCCCTTCTATCTCCCCCTTCCCTCTCCATTTCTCTCTGCCTCTATTCAGTACATAAAGATAATAAAAGAATTGTCTAATGAAAGTGAATGCTTAAAAGAAAAACATATGACGGGCCAGCACATCAGCTCACCTGGATGATGCATTCCTTTGCCAGGTGTGACCCAGATTTGAGCCCAGACCGCACAGCACTGAAGGAAGTTTTGATGCTGTGCTATCTATTTACCAACCTCTCTATCTATCCAGACAACAAATAAATGAGTATATGGCATGGTGGCACAGAAGGCAAAGTACTAAACCTGCAAGCATGAGATACTGAGTTCCATCCAGCATCTCTCTCTCTCTCTCATAAAATAAATCTTAAGCAAATACATGTGAATCAATATGCAAGAACTTAAGTTGTTTTTAGCACCAACAAAACCTTTTGTTTGGGAAAAGATTGCCCCTGATACACACACACAGACACACACACACAGACACACACACACATATAGATATAGATACAGATACAGATATAGATATATATGTAATTGTCCATTCAAGAGAAATTGGGAGTGAACTGAATGGCTGAGAATGTTGAAATGCAATGATCAAGTTTCCTTGGCAGGACAGGGAAGAGAGTGCCAGGGACAGACCCTAGAGTGGAAGTGGGAGAGGATAGACTGGATTTTCTAAGTTGCCTTCAAGGGAGACACAAGAATGCACTAGTCAGACCCCCATAAGGACATGGATGGGCAAGGGAGTCCATTCCAAGGATCTGTGTGGAACTTAACACCCCACCCCACCCCCACCCCGGGCATTTCCAGTTGATCTTCCCATCCTCCCTAGTTCTTAGGTCCAGGGGTAACTTGTGGGAGGGTGTGGGCTGGTTGTGTCCGCCATTCAAGCCAGCACAGAGCAGAGTGGTGGGAGCCTGATGTGGAGAGGCTCCTCTGCACCTCATGTAAACAATCGCAGGACAAGCTGGAAGGGATTTCTCAACTATCACCCGGTTTTAATTACCCACATGCCGCTTGCCTTTTGGACATGCGGATAACTGGGATGGGCTAGACTGCAAAAAGACTTTATTCCAAATGTTATTTTCCGAAGGCATGTTTGCAGGAGGCAGTGTGCTTGCACCCAGCTCCTTCACCTTGCTAGCTGCTGGGGACTGACCCCACACAATGGTTTCTGTTCAGCTGGGAGAGCAGGGAGGAGACCCAGCTCTGTTTAGAGAGAATGTTCTCCTCTGCTCTGGGAAGTCCAGGAATTTGGGGCCAGGCGGTGGCACACCTGGTTAAGCACATACATTCCAGTGCATAAAGACCCAGGTTCAAGCCCCTGGTCCCCACTGCAGAGGGAAAGCTGAATGAATGGTGAAGCGGGGCTGCAGATGTCTCTCTGTTATCTTTCCCTCTCTACCTCTCCCACCCCCCTCAATTTCTCTGTCTCTATCCAATAATAAATAAAATAAAAATCCATTTAAAAAAAGAAAACCCAGGAATGGGAATTGTAAGGGGCAACCCAGGTGTGACGATCAATGACAAAAATAGTTATGGCTGGATATCAGACAGGTATTAAAAAAATCAACATGAAATTTAAATCATAGATTCTTCAAATATTTCTCAAAATAGCTGCATTATTGCCCCTTTCTCCTGAGCTTCTATTGAGACCACACCTCATCCCCCAAATGACAGAGTCACAGCCTTCCCAGCGTGTCAGTTACCAGGGGGCCCGGGTGAGTTTTGTCAGGGTAGAAATGAATTAGTCAGGATGAATCAGGCAAGTTTCATTTTGACAATGGAACTGGAGTGGTGGGGAGGGTGGGGATACTTCACAGCAAGAAAGCAGTGGTGAAGCATAAGGTTGTTTCTATGTCATCAGTCACTTGGCGCCTCAGTTTCTCCTTTTGACTGTATAGATGGCAAGAATGAATCCTGTCCTCTGCTAACTTCACATGTCGCTCACTGAGAGGGTAGATTTGGCCCTTCAGTGAGAGAGGAGGGGGAGAGAAAAGGAATACTGGAAATATAAACATTTCAGAATGCACAGAGAGAAACAGAAAGGGAGAGGGAAGTATGGAGAGAAGGAAGGAGGGGGGGGGAAGGAATAGATGAGGGATCGAGAGAAACACTAGAAAGCTCAACGTTTCAGAATGGAGTATATTTCTCTCATCAAGCCTCCATATCTCTCTATCAGCCTCTCTTTGTAAAGATGAACAAACACACTAAATAATAAAAAAAGGATATCACAGATAAGAAATAAATGAACTTGATGAGAGCTCAGAAGAGCTATCCTCCTATGAAAAAGCTACCTGCTATAAAGAGGGGGAAAGAAAAAGGATAAAGCTTCAGAGATTTCTCTCAGGTGTTTTGCAGTCAGATTCAAGAGAACTTTTGTTTGAAAAGCCAAAGCAAATAGTGTCTCATGCAAAGGTCAGCACATTTCTCCCCTAAAAGGCCAGCTAGTACATATGATCATCTCTGAGAGGTCCAGAGTCTCTTTCACAAGTGATCAACTGTAAAGCAACAGGCCAGAGTGACAGGATGGGGGGGGGGGGCTGCTCCCATGTTAACAGTAAGGGTCCTTCTTTGTCCTCTGCCTCTGGTCTAGAAGGGTTCTGGAGGAAGGGAAGGCTGTGTGAATGTTAAAATTCCTTGAAACACTACAAGCAGCAGAACACACCATGCAGCAAAGGAATAAAGATGCCCTTGGAATGTTTCCCCTTCAACTTTGTTGAGAGTGAGGAAAACAGACTGGAAAGACAGCAAATCGATGGGATTCAATGTGAGCAGAGCCTAGGATGCATACAGGGAGAGAGCAGAAGTGACCACGATGACAATGACATCAACAACAAAAAAGAAAAGACAACAGGGTATTTCGCCAAAGTAAGGGAATCTGGAGTGAGGGGGCGTGCTCAAGTCCTGATGGTGGACGAGGACCTAGGTGGGGCAGTGGTTAGAGTGCGACATGGAAAACTGAGATGTTACATGTGCCAACTACTGCATTTGACTGTCGACTGTAAACCATGAATCCCCCCCCCCAATAAAGAAACAAAACAAGGATAATAGGGAGGTGGGCAGAGGCATTCTCGGCTGAGTGCACGTTACTTCATACAAGGACCCAGGTTCAAGCTCCCAGTCTCCATCTGCAGGGAGGAAACTTCAAGAGCGGTGCAGCAGGGCTGCAGGAATCTTGCTTTCCCTCTCCCTCTCTGTCTCCCCTTGCCCTCTCAATTTCTGCCTCTATCCAAAATAGATAGATAAATAAATAACGTTGTTGTTTTTTCTTCTTTCAATAGTGCTGCTGGCAGTGGCTCACTGGGTAGAGAACCCCCATTACCATGTGAGTAGACCTGGGTTTGAGCCCCAGGATAGCACATCGAGTGCCTGAGAAGTTGGGAGAGGGGTGCTTCCTGAGTCGTAGAGCATCTCCCCATCTCTCTCTGTCTTACTCACTATCTTTGAAAAACTGGTCACTAGGACCAGTGGGGTCACGTAGACACTGTGGCCCTGTGATGACTCTGGTGTGTGTGTGGGGGGAGGGGGGAGTTGAACAGTAGAAATAAGATTAGTAAAATAGCTTACCTGCATGGTTTCAGTCTGGCTTCTGAAGGAAAACATTCACGCTGTGGTGTCTTTCCCTCCCTTTCTCTGTGTCTCCATCAGAAAAAGTCATCCAGGACTGGGTGATGGCGCACCTGGTTGAGTGCACGTATTACAATGCACAAGGACCTGGGTTTGAGCCCCCAGTCCCCACCTGCAGGGGGAAAGCTTCACGAGTGGTGAAGCAGGGCTGCAGGTGTCTCTCTGTCTCTTTCTCTCTCTATTACCCCTTTCCCTCTTGGTTTCTGGCTTCCTCTACCCAATAAATAAAGATAATAAAAAAATTAAAAAAGAAAAAGTCATCCCAGAGTAGTTGAAGCCATAATAAACACACACACACACACACACACACACACACACACACACACACACGCACACACACTGGACATGTTCTAAAGGGGTAAAAGAATGCTGAAATGATATAAACAGATTAATGAGCATTTAAAGTCACAGTCCTATTAGCAAAAATTAGAGAGTCGCTGGAGGTGAAGGACATTAACCATACTGTTTAGTTCTTGAATTCGATGCTTATGAGTTTAAACATGCTTTCAAGAACTTAAGGGTAACCACTACTAAGTGAGAACAGCCTGAAAACATTCTAAATCACCAGAGGGAAAAAACAGAGAAAGCCTAATACTTGGGGGGAGGGGGGGGTTCCCAGATTAAACAGTAAAAGGGAAGTAAATACATTACAATGAAAACCAGAAAAGCAACAGACAAAGAACAGAAGGGTGAGGTTGGCACTATAAAACACTAGGCTGTCATTAAAAAAAAAAATCTTATTTGAAGGCTACTTATTCACAGGGGGAAATGCTCAGAACATAAACCAGAAGAAAAATCAGGACATAAATACTTATTTAATCATATTAGGTACAGAGTGTCACAGAAACTTAGTATATATTGAAGTCACACATGTATAGTGAACAAACACAGGGCATACTTAAGTATCAAGCATACCTTTATTTTTTTAATATTATATTCATTTATTTATTTATTGGGTAGAGGCAAAGAGAAATTAAGAGGAGAAGGGAGATAAAAAGAAAGAGAGACACTTGCAGCCTTGCTTCACTACTCATCAAGCTTCCCCCTTGCAGGTGGGGCCCAGGGGTTAAACCCAGGTCTTTGTGCATGATAATATGTGCGCTCCACCAGGTGCGATACTGCCTAGCCCTTCTATCATAACTTTCTGAAGATGGTAGAATTTCAGGTGATTTTTTCCCCCATGAAACACATATATACACACATATGATTGAGTATTATTTTTAAAAATGCATGCATTTGTTTACCATGAAACCAAACTAGTAGTTCCTGCTAAGGTAGAGAGGGAGAGCAAAGACATTTTGGAAGTCGTACCCCTCACACAATCCTATATGAGAAAAGGGTTAAACAGTGCTAAGACACAGGGACTGAGACCTAGATTTGCCATCTCCCACTACTTCCTGTGCCCTTGTGGGTGTTGCAGTAGGCTAGTGGTTAAATAGGAAAATAACTGATTAGTTCATTGAAAGTTAGGGGGTTCCAAAACTATCTTACAAAGAACTAAATGCTGCCAGTTGCAAAGGGGCCAGATGCTGAAAGGTGTCAAAAGGCAGAAAGAACAGAATGTGAGATGACAGAACTCGTGGCCAGATGTCTTCTACTAAGGACAGCCAACTTATCTTAGACCTACTATTCAACTCAGGAAGGATGGTGCCCCATCGTTAAACATCACGTGGCTTATTGATGGGGAATGATGCCCACATGTCAATAACCAACAAAAAGGTTAAAGTGGCCAGAAGTGACCCCTGCTTCATTAAAATACCATTGTAATAAATTTTTTAAAGATTTTTTTACATATGTATTTGCTTATTTATTATTTGATAGAGATAGAGAGAAACTGAAAGAAGAGGGGCAGGTAGAGAGGGGAAGAGACAGAGAGAGATACTGCAGCCTTGTTACACCATTCATGAAGCTTTCCTCCTGCAGATGGGGACTAGGGGATTGAACTCGGGTCTTTGTGCGCAGTAGTGTGTGCCACTGCCTGGCCACCCATTGTTGTAAATCTGCATCCTAGGTTTATTTGTGTCCCACTTCCATGGATTTTTCTGTATGAGTTATGGGTAAGTACATGCCCAGAGTACTGTTGATTATATAACCCTCAACTTGTCGACTGTTTAATCTTGAACTCCTCCCACCCTTTGCAGTAAGACACACTCAGTCCTGTACTTTGGGGCTTGTTTCCTTTCTGAGGAGTCTTTTCATTCTTTGAGAGTGTTCTTACTTACTGATGCTGCTGTAAAACTCTTTGCTTCAAACTCCTTTAAAATATATTGATTTGGGGGGTCGGGAGGTAGCGCAGCAGGTTAAGCGCACGTGGTGCAAAGTGCAAGGACCAGACAGACCGGTGTAAGGATCCCGGTTTGAGCCCCCAGCTCTCCACCCGCAAGGGAGTCGCTTCACAGGAGGTGAAGCAGGTCTGCAGGTGTCTATCTTTCTCTCCCCCTCTCTGCCTTCTCCTCTCTCTCTGTTTCTCTCTGTCCTATCCAACAATGACGGCATAAACAACAACAATAATGATAACAATAATAACAGCAAAACAACGAGGGCAACAAAAGGGACAATAAATACTCAAACTACATATTGCTTTTATTTGAAAGGACAAAGGTAAATTGAGAAGGAAGAAAGAGGCATGTGCAGTACAGCTTCATGACTTGGGAAGCTTCCCTCCTGCAGGGCTGGGACCATGTCCTTGTGCACGGTAACACATGCACTCATCTGCATGTACACCCCCAGCTCTGTGTTTCGAACCTATGTGTGTCCATCTTTTAATTCTTTGCTGATTGTCACCAGGACTGAAGTGGCTATACGCCCAGCTGAACTGAATCCATGGAGTAACATTAGTCCTCAGGGTCATTAGGGCACATAAGGAAAAAAAGAAGTGCGCCAATAAAGTTTTGACTTTTAGAATCTTGCCTATGTGTTTTGTGCAGTGCACTTTAATCCTCACATCAGCTGGGAGAGGCAGGTGGAACTCACCCCATTTCACCAATAAGGAAACTGAGGCCAGCTAGGGGGGAGAGGCTTCCTTGAAGCCACTGGGAAGAAAAGCAGTTAGGACCTCAGCCCTGGTAGCCAGGGGTCAGGACTCCCTTTCTTGCCTTCTCTATGAAGTCAGGTGGAACTGGTCTGGCTTCTTGCTATTATTTCCTTTAATCTGTTCATTCTCCTCTCCGGCTTAGGAGGACACACTGTGAAGGCTGCTATCTCTCGCATTCAGCAGCTGGACCAAGAGTATAAATGCCCCTGCAGACCGCACACCCCTGGAGAGAGCTTCCTCAGCAGGTGCCCTCTCCTCCAGTTCAGTGTCTGCAGGATCAAGCCACACCAAATCCCTCCCAACTCTGCCCGCCCACATCTGTCTTCCCTAATCTAGTGGATGCCAGACCTAATGCATGTCAGTGTCTTGAATACACATCCCCCCACCCTTCAGACCCAACACCAGCTCAAACAACCTGTGCAGGCCAAAGGAATACATCCCTGTCTTTCCCTAAAAATCTGAGGAGAAAGTGGGGAGCTTACCTCTGCATCACAATGTTACCAGGACACCATTTGCAGTAATGATGCCAATTAACATTTCTCCCCCTCCACACACACACACACACACACACACACACACACACACACACACACACACACACACACTTGATAGTTTCTAGTACTGGATAAAAACAGCAGCCCCAGTGGAGCTAAGATAGATATGGAGATTTACAGTGGGGATCTGTTCTGGAGAAGCCCTGTTCTCTCCACCCAGGAAGGATGGGGGACTAGGCAAGAAAGCTGGAGGCACATCCAGGAGGGGTCTGCAGAGAACTTGCTAGAATGAAGGATTCTTGCTCCTTGCTCCTCCTCAGGTCTGCGCTGCCAGTTGTGCCCAGTAAAGTGGCCCAAGGAGCAGCATTGGATTGAGAATCGGAGCAGGGTGGACAAGTCCCTGTCCTGCTACAGATTCATTTCTTTTTGGATAAAGACAGAGAGAAACTGAGAGGAATGGGACAGACAGAGAGGGAGACAGAAAGAGAGAGACTTGCAGCGCTGCTTCAGCACTCATGAAACTTCCCCTCTGCAGGTGGGGACCAGGGGCTTGAACCTGGGTCCCTGTGCATGGTAACAAGTACACTCAGTCAAGTGCACCACAACCTGGCACAGAAGGTGTGAATGCAGTATGCATGGTACAACATGTGAACCAAAGGTTAGACAGGCCCCTTCATGTCTGGTGGCAACAGTGACACAAGCGTCCTTTGCTAAGCCAGCCTTTACTGATAACCAAAGTCAACACTTGAATGTGTTTGGTTCCTCCTTCCACAGGAATAAAGGAAGCCCAGCTTCATGGGAATTCTCTTGCTTAAGTTCAGAGGATAACGATTCCTGACCTCAACATTTCTTTTTCTAATTTTTTTATTAACTTTATTTATTGGATAGAGACAGCCAGAAATTGAGAGGGAGGGGAATGATAGAGAGGAAAGGAAGCAGAGAGACACCTGCAGCACTGCTTTACCACTCACAAAGCTTTCCCCCTGCAAGTGGGGTCAGGGGGCTGGAACCCAGGTCCTTGCACTTTGTAACATGAGCTCAACCAGGTGCACCACCACCTGGCCCCGGCCCCAACATTTCTGTCTAAAGATGTTTCTCAGGATGGAAACACTTTATCCCAAAGACAAAGGGGACCTGGGAAGAAGCTATTATCTTCAAAACTCTCAGGTACTCAAATAAGAGAAAGGATATCAGTTACATTTTAGAATTTTTCTTCAAGGCAGCTACCTGTTAGGGAGCCTGACACAGCCCAATGGAATAGGAACCTTCCAGTGTGAGTGTAGCAGTATCCAGGAAATAGAAGCCTCCTCCCTCTTCTCATTCCCTAATGCAAATGCCCCCCAACCCCAGTCAGCAGCCACTACCTAGCAATACAACCCAAACACAAGGATGGTCTCATGATTCAGTCTAGACCACCCACGTGGCACTTGCAGAGAGTGGGAACTTCTAGTTGTGCTTTTATGGTTCCCTGAACTCATGAGTTGTCTGAGGAGTCCTGGCAGGGCCTTGGAAAGAGGAAAGAAAGCCTCAGAACATCACTTCCCTCTTCCCTTCACTCCGTCTTCCCCACCCCTCCTCCTGGTCTGATAGTGTGTGTCGTTCATGCAAGACTTTAGTTGAAGGAGAAGTTAGTTCTCTGAAAAAGGCTAAAAATCTTTGCTTGAGAGACTTGGAAGAATCTGGAGTGAAGTTTAGGGCAAGAGAAGTATGGTTCTTGGCTTTCTGTCCCACCTAGATGATGACACTGTTTTAACTTAACAGGAAACACAGTCCAACAGAAACACCATCTGGATTTCCCTGGGCTTGTGGCTACTGGGCCTGACAACATGGCATCATTTTACAGGAAGAGCCTCTGTGTCTCCATCTCAGACTAAGGGGCCAGAGTTTTGGGGGACAGGAGTATCAGCTTAGGCTGCATGAGCCCAACTGAACAAAGTGCTATCATCACAGACTCAGAAGGGATGTAGGCAGGAAGTCTGGAGGGAAAGAAAGCAGATAAACCAAGAGTCGAAAACCCTCTCTTCCTAGAGTTGGAGAAGACGTGCCCATCTAATTTCTTTT